>NW_025977457.1:0-6964 GCF_021869965.1 Rhincodon typus | reverse complement strand
AACAAGGGGACAACATTTGCTAGTCTCCAGTCTTCTGGCACTATTCCTGAAGACAATGATGACATAGGCACTATTCCTGAAGACAATGACAACATAAGCACTATTCCTGAAGACAATGACGACATACTTCAACTAAGCAGGCCTTGGTGTTCAGTTGAGTTTCTCTGGAAGCTTCCACTGGTTTGTAAGAGGTACAGAGAAACTGATTCACTTGGAAATGCTTCTGATTCAACAATTTAAAAGTCACACCTCACACTTCCACAGTAACCGCTGCAGGAAAGGTTATCAGTTTTCTAAAAATTTAAATATTTTTTAATGCACAGAACAGGCACTTCTGCTGCAGAGAACACCTTCTGTGTCTTTCTCTCGTTGTGTATGTCTCTTCAACTTGTTTCCAGTCCCCAACTGCTCTGTCAAGCGAGAACCAATCAGCTTCACTTGTGTCCAAGTGTAAACAGCTCCTGGCTTCTGATCGCCTATACATGACAGGAACAAACAACAGAGTTCTAATTCCTTGCTGTGAAATTATGTAGGTATCCTGGTAAATCCCTTTTTATTTTTAAACTGTTTTGTTCTCTATACAGTCTACAGATTTTAAAGACACAAATAAAAATACACAGTCTTTAAAGAGAACAAATTTCGCATAATCTTTATTTTAAAAGCACAATCACTGATTTTTAAGCAGTGACCCCCTGTTCTAGATTCTCCTTTATGAAGAAGCATCCTCCCCATATCTACCTTGTCAAGTCTCTTCTGGATTTTACGTTTCAATCAAGTCACCTCTTAATCTTTTGAACTCCAGCAGGTGCAAGCCTCAGCTGTTCAACCTTTCTTCATAAGACAACACTCTCTTTTCAGGTATCAGTCTGAAAAACCTTCTCTGAACTGCCTCCAATGCATTTATATCCTTCCTAAAGTGACTAATGCTGCACACAGTTCTCCAGATATGATCTCACTTGTGCCCTATATAACTGAAGCATAGCCTCCCTGTTTTTGTACTCAGTTCTTTGTATGCAATAAATGATAACTTTCTATTAGCTTTCTTAATTCACTGATGTTCCCTTATTTTAACCTTTTATGAGTTATGCATGGAGACACCTAGATCCCTTGGAGAAACAAGTACTTAGAACTTTGGCTATGAGAAACTGAATTACAATTTGATTGTGAGTTTGGAGACAAATAGAGCATAACACTTAATTAATTTTAATTCCTGTAGGAGATTTGTAGTTCCCTTAATCTCTGTAGATATATTCACTTGTATTGGTGGCAATCCCATATTTGGCATTTTCTTCCCTTTGCCTGCTAATTTCTTTTCTTAAATCATAAACAAATCCCTTAAGCCAGTTAAGACTTTAGCCCTTACTTTTCGGATTTTTGTATCATAGTATATACTAGCATTTTAAAAGTACATATTATTCCCAAAGAATGCTTTTGGGTCTCCAAAAGCAGTAAGTGACTTGCAGATGCTAGGAGCTTGCAAAGATCAATTTGATAGAGCCAGGCCATTGCTTCCATTTGGATTGAATCAGGAGAAACACTGAGGAGAAGGACTTGATATACTCATTTGTGCATAACAGAGACACTGTCAGAGAGAAATGCACATTAACAATTTTAGGGTGCGCTTTTATCATATTTACCACTTGATTGTGGAAGTCATATCGATGTTTGAAAAATCAGATGAGTTCATGTTAATTCCTAATTGAGCAAAATCTAGTCAAAAGACTTCTTCATGCAGTGCGTGGATATGATATGAAATGCACAACCTGAGATTGTGCTGGAATCAGGCTCAATTCAAAAGGAAACTGGACCCTTATCCGAGAATGAAAAGTATGCAGGGCTGGGGAGCAATGGAAAGAAGGTGGAGTACTGCTACTTAGTAAATTGCTCCTGCAGAGGGCTAGCAAGGAAAAAATGGGCTGAATTGCCTCCTTCTGAATGGCACCATTCTATAATCAGGGGGTTGGTTGGCTCAAAGACAAACAGAAACAGAAATTGATGGAAAAATCTCAGCAGGTCTGGTAGCATCTGTGAAGAAAAAGCAGTATTAACATTTCAAACCAGCACTGAAGAAGGGTCACTGGACCTGAAACATTAACTCTGATTTCTCTCTACAGACACTGCCAGGTCTGCTGAGTGTTTTCCAGTAATTTCTGTTTACGTTTCTGATTTCCAGCATTCACAGCTGTTTGGTTTTTTTTGGTTGATTAGCTCAATTGGTTGGATAGGTCTAAAATGCTGAGTGATGACAATACTGTGGGTTCAATTCTCACACCGCACAATTCTCATGAGGTTGTCATGATAGACTCTCCTTCTCAACCACTCCTCTCAGCCAAGATGTGGTGATCCTCAGGTTAAACCAGCATCAGTCATCTCTCCCAAAGGAGGGAACAACCCTCTGAGCTTATGGTACATTTACCTTTATTTTATGAATCACCTAATGGTGATCTCATGGGCGCTCATTGGGAATGGTGGAATTTGTGGATAAATTTGGATTATCTAGAATTTTCTCCCAATCTTTCTTTCATTCATAACAACTAAATAACATGCCTGCTTTTATACTTTCTTGGGATTTGATCATTACTGACAGGGCCAATTACATTGCTGTTTGGAGTTACATCGAGGACAGACCAAATAATGATGGCAGATTTCCTTCCCTATAAAGACATTACTGAACCAAATGGGTTTTTATATCAATGAATGGTGTTTCATGGTCACTATCACCCAGACTAATTTTCAATGCTAGATTTTATTAACTGACTTCAAATTTGTCTGTCATGGTGGGATTAGAAATGATGCTTCAGAATGTGATATTGCACCATTGGACCTACAAATCCACTGCACCACCATCTGTAAGAAATGAAAGAAACATCAATTGCAAGAGAATATTCAGCGATTTTTTTCTGCTTTTTGGATGTGCTAAGTAATTAATCCCACACTCTACTTCTTTCCTCAAACCCCTGCAAACATTTCCTTTTCAAATATACACCCAACTGTCCTTAGAACTTATTACTGAATCTGTTCCCATCACCCTCACAGGCTGTGCACATAATTTATGTTATTTCTTCTAGATCTTTTGCCAAATATCTTAACTTTCTTTATGTGGTAACTGGTTCTTCTGCCTGTGAAAGCTGTTCCTCTCTATCTAAGCTGTCAAAACCTCTCAGAATTATAAATATCTGTTACATTTCTCTGTTTTAACCATCTCAGTTTTTCTGGTCTCTGAAACCTTTCATCACTGGTACCAATCTAATAAATTACCTTGACATTCTCTTCAAGGCTAAATGTGAACAAAACATTACTACAAAGTACATCATGATTCATCTGTGTTCCTGGAAATTGTCCACAAGAAAATTCTATTCTGCAAGGTTGGGCTTTGGATATTGTAAACCACAAGAAGATTAAACATCTTCTGTGAATACTTATTATGCACCTTTTAACTCTCCAATAAAAAGCTTTTATTAAGTAGAAACATAGAAACATAGAAGTTGGGAGCAGGAGTAGACCATTCGACCCCTCAAGCCTGTTAATCATAGAATCCCCACAGTGTGGAAACAGGTCCTTCAGTCCAACAAGTCCACACCGACCCTCAGAGCACCCACCCAAACCCATCCCCCATAACCCACGTAATCTACACATCCCTGAACACTACGGGCAATTTAGCATGGCCAATCCACCTGTCCTGCACATCTTTGGATTGTGGGAGGAAACCGGAGCACCAGAAGGAAACTCACGCAGACACAGGGAGAACGTGCAAACTTCTGCCATTCAGTATGATCAAGGCTGATCATTGAACTCAATGCCCTAAAACCGCCCTCCCCCCATATCCCATGATCCCCTTAGCTACAAACCCAGGCCTACTAAAAACTGAAAGAACTGCGGATGCTGTAAATCAGAAACAAAAACAGGAATTGCTGGAAAAGTTCGTAGGTCTGGCAGCATCTGTGGAGAGAAATCAGAGTTAACGTTTCAGTCAAGTGGCCCTTCCTTTTCAAATATACACCTAATTGTACTTAGAATTTATTACTGAATCTGTTCCAAACACCCTTACAGGCTGTGAATACAATTTTCAGCATTTAATTTTTTTTCTCCTAGATCTTTTGCCAAATATCTTAACTCTCTTTATCTGGTTACTGGTTCTTCTGCCTGTGAAAGCTGTTCCTCTCTGTCTAAGCTGTCAAAACCTCTCAGAATTGTACTGAGGAACTCAGAACTCAGATCTATATCTACCTCTTTCTTGAAAACACATAATGTTTTGGCCTCAACAACTTTTTGCAGGACTGAATTCCATAGCTGCATATCAAAAGAGTTGTTAATCTGATAAATAAATGGTATAAACATTCAAAGAGAAATTTACACTTTGATCATGCCCCTGTTTAAGATTTGGATTGAGGCATCTACAGCGGTCTAATCTTAGCTACGTAGTGTTGTAAACTGGATTGAATTGAGGATAATCTCACAATATAATGTAACATTTTGTAACACACAAGTGCCAGGCAATGATACTTTCCAACAAGAGAGAATCTAACTATCTCCCTGATTGTTGAATTGTGTTCCCATTGCTGAACTCTCCCATCATCAACAATTTAGTGATTAGCATTGACCAGAGACTTAATAGAGTCATAGAGTAATACAGCTTGGAAACAAGCCCTTCAGCCCAAATTGATCCATGCTGACCATGGTGCCCACTCATCTAGTTCCAAATGCCCGCATTTGGTACGTATCCCTCTAAACCCTTCTCATCCATGTACCTATCCAAACATTTTTTTTTAATGTTGCTATTGTACCTGCCTCAACTACTTTCTCTGACAGCCCATTCCAAATACACACAATACTCTTTATGAAGTTGCCCCTCAGGTCCTTCTTAAATCTTTCCCCTCTTACCTTAAACCAATGCTTTCCTGTTTTCAATTCCCCTTCATTGGGAGAAGACTATATGATTCATCATTTCTGTGCCTATCATCATTTTATACATCTCAATAAGGTCACCCCACATTTTCCTACAGTCCAAGGAATAAAGTCCTATCCTGGCCATCCGCTCCCTTTAACTCAGGTCTACCACTCCTGACAACAACCTCATAAATCTTCTTTGCACACTTTCCAGTTTCACTATGTTTTTCCTATAATGGGGTGACCATAACCATACACAATTCTCCAAGTGTGGCCTCATCAACGACTTATACAACTGTAACATAACATCCCAACTCCTACACTCAGTGCCACAACTGATGAAGGCTAGCATGCTAAATGCCTTGTACTCATAGGTCCCTCTGTTCCACAACACTCCTCAGGACCTTACCATTTACTAATAAGTCCTACCTTGGTATGACTTTCCAAAGTGCACCAGCTCACACTTATCTATACTGAATTACATTTGCCAATCCTCAGCCCACTTCCCCATCTGATCGAGATCCCTTCGTAATTTTTTGATAACCTTCATCGCTTTCAACGATATCTCCGAATTTTGTATTACCCACAAACTTACAAATCATGCCTCGTACATTCACATCCAGATCATTTATATAAATGACAAACAACAAAGATCCCAGCACCGACCCCTGTGGCACACCACTAGTCACAGGCCTCCAGTCCACAACCTTCAACAATCAGCCTTTGCTTCCTACCTTCAAGCCAATTTTGAATCCAGTTAGCTAGCTCTCCCTGGATCCCATGCGACCTAACCTTCATGACTAGCCTGCCACGTGGGAGCTTGTCAAAGGCCTTACCAAAGCCCATATAGACAACATCCACTGCTGTACCCTCATCTATCCTCTTGATTAACTCTTCGAATAAGTCTAAAAGATTTGTCAGACATGACTTGCCGCACCAAATCCATACTGGCTACCCCAAGTCAGACCTTTACAGATTTTGTCCCTCAGTATCTTCTCCAATAACTTGCCTGCCACTGATGTCAGGCTCAATAGCCTGTAGCTCCCTGGCTTGTCTTTCCTACCTTTCTTAAACAATGGAACAACATTAGCCACCCTTCAGGAACTTCACCAGTGGCTAAAGATGAAGCAATAATCTCTGCAAGGGCCTCTGCAATTTCTTCCCTAGCCTCCCACAACACCCAAAGATAGACTTGATCAGGCCGAGGGGATTTATCCACTTTAATGCACTTTAAGGCTTTAACACCTCTCTAGTAATATGTATGCGGTCCAAAACATCCCCACTTGTTTCTCTTATTTCTTTAACATCCATGATTCTCTCCTCAGTAAACACTGAGGAGAAACATTCATTAAAAATCTCCCCCATCTCCTGTGGCTCCACACATAGACAGCCATGCTGATCTTTAAGGGGACCTATTCTCTCCCTAGCCACCCTTTTACTCTTAAGACGTCTATAGAAAGTCTTGGGATTACATTTAACGTTATCTGCCAAATCCATCCCAAACTCTCTTTTTGCTCTTCTGATTTCCCTCTTAAGTGTGCTCCTACACTTTTTATAGTCATCTAGGGATTCACTTGAGCCCAATAGCTTAAGCCCAATGTATGCCTTCTTCTTTTTCCTGACCAGATCCTCAATATCCTTCATCAGCCAGGGGATCCTTAAACCTGCCAGCTTTTCCCTTCACCCTAACAGGGACATATTGATATCACAGGACTCTTGATATCACATTTTAAAAGCCTCCCATCTGCCAGTCGTTCTTTTTCCTTCAAACAGGCTCACCCAATCGATCTCTGCTAAATCCTGCCTAATGGCCCCAAAATTGGCCCTGCTACAGTCCAGCTCTCCAATTGACGCTTCAGTCTCTTGCCTGACCTCGTTTCCTAAGAGCAGGTCCAGTGTTGCACCCTCCTGAGTGCAGCCCTCTGCATATTGAGTTAGGAAGCCCTCTTGGACACATTTGACAAATTCCACCTCATCTAGGCCTTTTACTGTCTGGATGGCCCAGTAGTGCTATGTCGTCATTGTCTTCCGGAATAGTGCCAGAAGACTGGAGACTAGCAAATGTTGTCCCCTTGTT
>NW_025977456.1:0-6964 GCF_021869965.1 Rhincodon typus | reverse complement strand
TATCTCAGATTCTCCAGCATCTGCAGTTCCTACTATCTCTGACTGGACCTGTTGTTGGCTTCACACAAACCTGAGTTCCCCTTGTTGAGGTGTGCAGCATGCTTAACACTGGGCTACATGTAGCTATCATTTAAATGATCAGGCAGTGTGAAGTTTGTGTAAAGTCCATATTACTTTGAACTAGCGTAGGTTATTCCCACATCACAATATCCTTGTAGCCATTCAATTATCAAATTAATAAACATTTGATAAATCAATGGAGTAATGGTTAATACAATAGTGGAATATCTTCACAAGATAGTGAACATCTCAATTTGCCCTGGAGGCTTGATCATCTGGAAAGTTATCCTTCTGGATCACAACTAGTTGCCTCCTCAACCCGCCATCAAAAATACATTGATTCCAGGCAAGCAAGCCTAGCCCTGCTTCTGTTTATTTACACCGAGATCATGTAGGATTGGGGATTGTCATCAAATGATAAAAATATTAAAACCTTTGAGATCATAATCTCTATAGCCAGACGTAAAATACTGTCAACTGACACTCCAGATTTTCATTGAGTCATTCTCAGTTCCCTTCTGTATAAAAATTATGATTTTGTAAATCCAATATTTCCACGTATTGTTAAGTTTTATTCCTACACATTACTGTTAGTGTGGTACATTGGCAAAAGAACTCACTTAGATATTTTGTTTAAATCAAAAACAGTTAAATTCTTACAACATTTTTTAGCTTTAATGAAATTATTTTGTTATATTAACATTGAAGATCAATATAGCTGTGCAATGTCAGTAATGAATAAACCAACATGCTTGTGTGAAATGTTTTCAATTTAAAAGTCAAATACATCAATATTTTTAATTTAAGTGGGTTAAGAGCGAACAAGTAAACTTCACCATCATATAGTAACACTATACAGTATATGTTTTGGGAGTATTGATTGCACATTTGAACTTGCTATTCATATTGGCAGCCCAGTGATTTTTTTTGACATTGGCTATCTGGTGCTGTGAAATCTTATAACGATCTAGTTCTTCTTTCAAGTAGCTTACAACAGCTCTGGATTGCAGTCATGGCTCCCCTTATATTCATAGGTTTTCCAGTTTTGTAAAATTTGTTTTGTTCATAAACCTAAATAGTTTTTAACAAGGATATTGCCCCCCACTAGTTTACCTCAGCAAGTCTTCTGGTAGAAGAAGACATTTAAAAGTTCTAAAAATGGATACAAAAGATCTAGTGGCACTTCATAGAGTTTTGGGCAATTGTTTGCTTCTATGTCCTTTTGAATTAAATAATGCAAAGAGGGATATGTTTCTAATATAAAACTCAGATGCATGCACCAGAGATTGTATTTTAGTCTTTCAAAGTTTGTAGTAACCATCATTGTATAAAATTTTATTTGATAAGGCCACAAGAAAGCGGGAAACTGGAAGATGAGAATTCTGAGGGAGCCTGTCAATTAAGCAATGCATTTGACTTTTCCTGATTGTGTTCACTCTTTGAGAAGGCAAATAATCACAGTTAAATCAAGCAAGGTAAAATTCCTTTCAAGATAAAATAGAGATTGTCATATAAAGTTCATCACTTGGACATGCTTCCTTTGTTAACACAATGTTCCTAAGACCATATTAAATTTTCGGCATCACAGCACAAAAATTCATGCATACTTCCTTTGGAGAATAGTGATTTGAATAATGTAAGCACTGATGTTGGACATACCAAGCAGATGAGAAATTTCATCTTAAACCTAGCTCTGGACAGTCTCAGGATAGGAACCTTAATAATTAAGATGCTTGTGGTAATACCTCACTTCTCCAAGATGGATCTGATCCACTTCTTCCCTCCACTTAATTGGGCTGCTTTCTCAGCTACGTTATGGGGCAATTTGAGCCAGAAATTCCAAGCTGTCCTCAAATTTTTCAGCTGCTTGAGATGCACGGATGGATCTCAGATCTTAATGACGCAAATATGTTTTGGGACTGAATGTTATGTGGAGAATGCTGCTTCCCTCAAGCCCTTTGCTATCCGTTTCCTTACCGTTGCAAACCATTTGAATTGTTGACGTACGTGATGCTACTTGGCAAATCCTGTCCATGAGATAAATGCAGATTTGCACGTATTTGGCTCCAAATTGCTTCTCACACCTGTGACTGTTGAGTTGGCCTTGCACGCTAAGCAAGCACACTCTGACGACAAACTCCACTGACTTCATTAGAGAGTGTGTGCTGTCAGACGCAGAATAATCTACCCCTGTGCCAAGACCACTTACCGAGAACGAAGCTGAAAAGTGGAAGTGACAGCTTAATTAGCAAGAAAACAACTAACAGCGAGCATATTTTTGGGTTAAAATCATTCACAGCCTTTATGTGGGTGGCAAATAATTGCGCAATTAAAGTCATTGCAACAAAACAAAAGCCTTGAGCTATGTGGCTGGGCCCACACTGTTTCCAAATTGCCTGTTAAAGGTATCTTTTTCCTCTCTAGAGTTAGCAGAATTGAACAAATCAATCAACAGCTGAAGAAATGGTGGGTTGACAAACTTAATCTGAAACCGGAGAGAGTGCAAAAATAAAACAAAAAGTTTCTTTTGCCAGACAGGCCACTTGTGTGGTGCCTTTCATTAATGACTCATAATTGAAGGCTGGCAGGTGTATTGTGCCCATTGCTCTTTACCTTTTCACCATCATGGACCCTGAACTTTTACTTAGAATTTGTATGGATGGGGTACAGATGCTGCTCCAAAGAAGCTGAAGTCTTTGGTTGCGAGAGTCAACAAGGTAGTGGCTGGTCCCAGGAAGGGACCTCTCAGGTTCCAGGAAGTGGCCTGACTTTTGTGAGTTCAGAAAGGAACAACACTGTTCCTACTGAGATAGTAAGAACTGCAGATGCTGAAATCAAAGATAACACAGTGTGGAGCTGCAAGTTCACAGCAGGCCAGGCAATATCGGAGGAGTAGGAAGGTTGACGTTTTGGGTCAGGAGCCTTTTTCTGAAGAAGGCTTCCAACCCGAAACGTCTACTTTCCTGCTCCTCTGATGTTGCCTGGCCTGCTGTGTTCCTCCAGTTCCACACGCTGTTCCTACTGAGGCCACGACAATAACAGTTTTAAAAAAATGCAGCAAAAGGTTTTCGCTTGCACTTAGATTTACCACTGAGGAGTGAGCTGGGAGGCCAGGATGAGGTGGGATCTCAAACCAGGTGGGATAGCAGGGTTGTTGTGAGATAAAGGAGTGATGTGAATGCTGAGTTATTCTGGATTGGAGGAATTAATGACAGATACTTGCATAGCCTAAGATGTAAAAATGAGAGAAAACAAAGATCTCTGTTTAAAATCTAGTGGAGAGTTCCTGTGTTGGAAGTGTTGGAATGGAAAATCTCTCCTTTTGTCTAATTTACATTTCAGCAGATAAACATTTGTTTGTGAATATTTGGAATAAAAGTAACAAAAAATAATAAAAGTGCTGGAGAAACTTAGTTCTGTGGAATTTGGAATTCGCATTGGACTTGAAATGTTTCGAGACTATAAGGCCTGCAGATGCTCTAAGCCAGAATCTATAGGTGTGAGGCTGGAAAAGCACAGCAGGTCAGACAGCACCAGAGGAGCAGGAAAGTCAATGTTTTGGGTTGAAACCCTTCATCAGGACTGGGAGAGGGAGGAGAACCCAGAAATAAATAGAGGGATGGGGCTGGGGCTGGGGGAAGAGTAGGAGCAATGGTGATAGGTGGATGCAGGTTGGGGGTCATTGTGATTGGTCCATGAGAAGTGTGGAGTGGATAGGTGAGTAGGAAGATGGACAGGTTCGGTCAGGTCAGAAGGGGGAAGGCTGGCTATGGGATAAAGCTGGGGGTGGAGGGCTTTTGAAGCTGATGAAGAATATCAGGTGTTGTTCTTCCAATATGGCCTCACTCTGACAATGGAGGAGGCCAAGGATGGAAATGTTGTTTGGGGAGTGGGAGGTGGAATTAAAATGGTTGATGTGTACAGAGCGCAGATGCTCTGTGAGCCGGTCCCCGAGTCTGTGTTTGGTCTCCCCAGTGGAGACCACATCGGGAGCAACGGATGCAATAGATCAGGTTGGATCTGGAAGGATTGTTTAGGACCTTGGATGGAGGTGAGGGGGAAGGTGTTGGGGGCAGGGGTTGCACCTCTTGAGGTTGCAGGGAAAGGTTTTAGGTGTGGTGGAGAAATTAGTGGGACTTTCCTGCTCCTCTGATGGACTTGACATGTTTTCGCTGTTTGTCGCTCCACATCTGCTGCCAGTCCTGCTGAGTTTTTTCAGCACTTTCTGTGAAAATTTGCAGCAATTCTGTTCAAAATACATTCAGTGTTTGCTTGCTAGCTTGGTCCAGTTGAATCAAGACGTACTACATTCACTTTTCACTCTGAGATGTTCAGCATTTGTATTTTCTTGTTTGACATTGATGAAATAATGTCTGCATTTCAAAATATTGGATGTGAAGCATTTAGTGATGATCTGGAGAGGTGATATGGTACTGTATGAATGTGAGTTCTTTCTTCATTCAAGAAAAAGAACTGATACAAGCATATTGGAGATGAATGATTTCTGACCAGAGGTCATCTATGGTATGTACTGAAAATGTTCAGGTATGGAATTCTGATTATACTAAATTAGTGCACTACATTTGGTCAGTAATATTAAGTGAATTGAGGGAGCATTGTTCCTAAGTATATTAATATATTATGCTAAAGAACGTGTGATATAGCATAAACAAGTTATGCTAAAAAATAGCAAAAGTTATTAAACAGTTAAATTGTGAATGTGCTATGGGTATATCATTTGATGAACACGAGACATTTTTGAGGTGAAAAGATCTGCATTAACCTTGAGAGTATCCAGTTGCATTCTGTGCTTAAACCAAACTCTGTGCTCCATATTCAGGTTTACATTAAAATACACTGAGAATTTTCTTTGTCTGTCACTTAGGAACCAATTCTATCACGTCATGAGAAAATACACACCATGCCTAACCTTTCAATCCTTCCTGAAGCCATCCCATAAAACTATCCCATTGCACAGGGCAACTAGAAAATCTCCTCTGTTTGAAATATTCCAAAGACCTGATTGATTTTCCTCCCAGAGGGTTGTGAGTTTTTGGAATTTCCCTCCTCAAAAGGCAGTGGATGCAGACTCTGTAAATATTTTTAAGGCACATGTAGATAGATTCTTGATAACCATGTGGATTAAAGATGATCGGGCATACGCAGGAATGAAGAGTTGAGGTTAAAATCAGGTCAGTCATTATTTCATTGAATGGCAGAGCAGGCTTGAGGGCTGAGTGGCCATCTCTTGCTCCTTTTTTTATGTTTGTATATATGTACACAATTTCAATCATTAGTCTCCCAATTAAACTGCCCCGTTTTCATTTAAGAAAAACCTTATTAGAAAAGATCTTTACTCTAAAATGGAAGCCTGCAAAAGTACATTGTTCAAAGTAACCCAGTTATATGAGCATTATTCTATCTGTGGTCTCAGCTTTTTTTGTGGTCACTAAAGTGAAGACTCAGACAGACTGTTGTCCACAATAATATTTGATTGCAGAATAGCAGAGATTTCAGAGAATCTGTTAGATGTTCCGGAAATTGATACTGATTCCATCATAGGAATAAAAACCTTTAAGAATAAACACAAACCAGTACAGGAAAGGTCACAACAGTAGTATTGACAGGTTACTGCATTTTCGTAAGTGCTTGAACTATCAAACTTTGAAAAAATTAGTTTAGCCTTTAATGGATTTTAGTTTATTAGGTTTTCAGGAAGATCACCGGACCTGAAACATTAACTCTGATTTCTCTCCACAGAAACTGCTGGACCTGCTGGACTTTTCCAGAACTTTCTGTTTTTTGTTTATCAATTTATTAGGATTGTTTTGCAATCTCAAACCTGTACTTACCTTCTTTCATTTCAAACTTCCAAATGTAACAAATCTTTAGTTATTTAAAAAGGGATTGAAAAAGCCTCCAATGGTATTTACCATGAAATATACCTTTTTATATTAATTTCTATTAACATATACGTGTAAAAGTTGACAACTGGCCTGTATATATGAAGTGTCTTTCAGAGAAACTGCCCTTATTCAATTGATAACAGATAACACAGTGTGGAGCTCGAGGAACACAGCAAGCCAGGCAGCATCAGAGGAACAGGAAAGCTGACGTTTTGGGTCGGGACCCTTCTTTAGAAAATGATTTTTCAAAAAGGTCGTCAAAAATGCATTTTTTTCAGTAGTTCTCAAAGCAACATTTCCAACAAATTATGTGACCTACATTCAATCACTATAGAAGCTACACTGTTTGCTATCAGAGTGGACCTATTTTCTGCTATTAACACCTATTTTTCATCTCCATCACTCCTCTGCAACCATCAGCACCATCTTTGCCTTTTGCTCTTTGCACCCTCACCACCTGTTCCACTTTGTTCTCTCCACCCACCCTCCCACTACTTCGTCAATAGCCTAACACCCACATTTTCCACCTCCTTCGGTTCCAAGGAAGGATGATATTAGACTCGGAACATTAACCCTGCTTCTCTCTCCATGGATGCCGTCAGACCTGTTGCATTTCTTCTGCACTTTCTGGTTTTATTTCAAATCTCCATTACCTGCAGTACTTGGGTTTTCATTTGAAGTGAATTTTAATATCACAAAGTTGAGATTTTAGAACAATAAACGGAGGACAGACATCAGAAGGAGTTTCAGTTCAGAAGGTCCAGATCACCAGACATTATGTTTAGCCATCCAGAAACAGTCAAAATTGCTGGAAAATGCCTTGATTTATTTCCCCACACAGTTTAATAAGAGTCAGCAAGGTAACCTCAGTTCACGAGTCTTAGGGAGAGACCATACAGAGAGAAACACACCCAGTGAATAAGAAGAAATTCATGTGACTTCATCAGCCGAGTAAGAAATTTTAAAGTGAAAATAGAAGCGATACTTCACTGGGATTG
>NW_025977455.1:0-6966 GCF_021869965.1 Rhincodon typus | reverse complement strand
CTTTACTGGCTCCATCCCCGCCTCTTCGACCTGTTTGTTTCCTCTCCTCTATCTCTCTTCTATCCGCCTCCCACTCTCTCCCTATTTATTTTGGAACCCCCTTTCCCTCCCCCTTTTCTGATGAAGGGTCTAGGCCCAAAACGTCAGCCTCTCTGCTCCTATGATGCTGCTTGGCCTGCTGTGTTCATCCAGCCCTGCACCTTGTTGTCTCGGATTCTCCAGCATCTGCAGTTCCTACTATCTCTCGTTAGAGATGATCCTTAAAACCTGCCTCTTTGGCAAAGCTTTTGGTCTTGTTATTTTACGGTTGTTTTGAATTTTGATTGCTAATATTATGAAGCAACTTAGAACAGTTTATAACATTAAAAGATCCTATTGAAATATCCTTTTAATAGAATCACCTCCAATGGCAAGACCACAAATAGGAAATCACCACAGTTAAGTATAAGAATTTAATTTGCAGATGTGCTATAATTCCAACTATTCTTGCCAAAAAAGGTGTAGGGAAAGGGATCTCAAATGATTTTTAATTGAGCTGGCATGTGTTAACATACTCCAGCAAAAGTCAAGATACCATAATCAAATATGATCAGCACTGGTCAATTTCTATTGCAATTGATTTACAACCTTCAGCTCATACAGTAACGTATACCAAAGTGCACACAACACATCAGCTCTTAACAGCGTCATTCTGGTTTAAATGAAATTCAGTGCCCAAAGTGCTTTTCAACAAAATACGTTCAAGGCAAATAAAAATCAATATTGCAGCAAGTATTCAGCAGGTCTGGCAGTGCCTATGTTGGGAGTTGATGACTTTGATCGCTGATCCTTTCTCAGGATGGGAAGTGCCAAGAGATACAGCAGTTTTTTTAAAAATGGGCAGTGAAGTGAGAGGGAAGAACAAACCAGAAGGACTGCAACATGGGAATACCACCACCTACAAGTTCCACTCCAAGCCACTCACAATCCTGACATTGAAATATATTAAGTGTCCCTGGGTCTACACGAATGCTGCCACACCTGTCAAGTACATGCACTATTGGTATTTTTACTTCTAGATTTTCAATATCCACGTTAATTGGTTGCATGTTTAGGGAAAGGCTTTGTTTAAAATTGACAAGAAAGTAGAACTTCGCTCAAATTTAGGATCAATGCATTCAATTGAGATTGAAAGCCTGCTGGGCAAAAATGTGTTTCTCCCGCCACCAGATCATTAACTAGAAAACATTTTTCTCAACTTTGTTCAGAAGAAAACCAGGTATCATACTTGCCTCTTCTGCTACAGGAGGTATAGATGGTAAAGCAGGAAGTCCTTGAGGGGCAGCAGTTAAAGAGTCTTCTGCAGCTCCTCTAGCTATTATCAATTTCACTCTATTTCCACACTGCCTCAGCACCTGAGCCACTTGCTCACTACCCATTCCAAGTAGGTCCGTGTCACCTATCTTTAGAATATGGTCACCACTTTGAAGGCGTCCATCCTTTAGCACAAAAGAAGAGCAAAAATAAATATTTGTAACGGATACAGATAATCTGAAAGAACCAATTACAAGCAGAGTATTTTTGCTGCTTTTTCAGGATGCCTCCAGTATAAAAGGAGAATGTTGATCTCTCCATACTCATACATTTGAGATACGAAACATAGTGAAAGCCAGATAATCACATTTAAATGGATGCTCTTTTGGAAGGATTCAGGGAACATCATATGCCCACATCAAATGAAAGGTCAATTTAAGAGTGGGAGAGAAAGGACAGAGGGTAGATGGCCATTATCCATGAAAGGAAATAAGAAGAGCAAATACAAAGGGAAAACCAACATACAATTGGGACATTACGAGTAATCTGCTAGGCTGGCCTTGGGTATACATGCAAGTAAGGCTCTCTCAGCTAATAATTTGCACCTTCATGCCAGAGAATGTTAAGCAAAAAGAGTAAGTTATTTAGATACAGTCCTACAATGAGGGCGGTAGATGAGGAGTAGCTCAGTTGATTAGACAGTTAGCACATGGATCAGGCTTATCCTAAAATCATGGAGTTTCATCCACATCTTGAGTGAAAGTGCTTGCCCACACTACACATACTTCCTTAAAAAAGGCACTTGACATGGCTCAGTGAATAATTACTAATGACCTGTTATGGGACAGAGAAATCAAGAAGAATTTTTCACCATAATAGAGCCAAAGCACAAAATAAATGGCGTGACTATTAACACTTCAATTGTATTCGGTGATTCAAAACATACAGTAGAGCTGACAAGCACTAGGCATAACAGCAATTTTTAAACACATTCCACACAAGCAATATACATTCTAAGAGTTATAGCAGGCAGCATACTGTGCATGACAACATCCCCAATTTATGACATATACACACTAGTCCTACAATCACTATAGGTATTTAATTAGTAATAGTTTAGAAGAGAAAGTGGAGTTAGCTTTAGTTACAAACTCTTAACAAGGCCACATAAATTATTTGCTGTAAAAATAAAAAAAGAACGAGAGGCAACATCAATCTGATGTCATAATACTTGGTTCATGGCATTCAACGGAATAATTTGTCTCTCAGGTACTCGAGGATCTTGCCTGTAATTGAAGAACAGGGAAAATAAAACCAAAGTCCCAAGTTAAAGTTGTGGGATGAGGTTGACCTGTGGATGGGATGGCATTGAAACACCAATGAATTGGTGACAAGTCAATCATCTTTGCTCCAATTGATAGTTAATCCACATTGTCACTTTCAGCAGATGGCTGTATCAAACCTTATGATCTTCGACCTGCTTTGGAACACTGCTTCACACACCAAATTTAAGAAGCTGAAGATTGCAATTACATGTGAAACAGAGGGCGTTGTATTGTACTGTTCCAACTGATCTATCAAGATTTACTAATCATACCTCTACAGTCCCAAGGGTTGTTTAAAAAATTCTTCTGGCTATATAGTTAACATCTTCCTATCTGTGCTGTATACCCATTAATGATCAAAATGTGCCATAGTTTCAAATGCCATGCTGCCACTCATCCTTTCCCCTTCAAAATGAAGATGCCAAGGAGGATCATCTTAAAAATAAAGTCAGCTTCTGGGGAAGCAGGAATTAGTTACGATTTTGAAATGATTGCGCATAAAATGTTTTCCACTAATTGAATTTAATGTGATCATTCTAAGATCTTTCATCAGATCATTGGAATTTCAAGTTCAACAAATTCAGATTTGCTTATCTGGGGCCTGGCATTCTGATTTAAAAGAAAATCCCTCTACCTGACTGTTTAAACCAGTTGTACATAAAACTCTTCTGTCAAGGCAAAAATTTAGAGAGATCTGGGTCCACAGATCACTGTAGGTGCCAAAGCAGGTAGATGTGGCAAAAAAGGCTTATGGCATACTTGCCTTCATCAGAAGGAGCACGGAGTATAGGGACAGACAAGTTATGCTGCAGCTTTACAGAACTTTAATTAGGCCACATTTGGAATATTACGTACAGTTGTGGTCACCACACTACCAGAAGGATGTGGATACTTTGGACAGGATACAGAAAAGGTTTAGCAGGATGTTACCTGGTATGGAGGATTTTAGCTATGAAGAAAGGTTGGATAGAATGAGTTTGCTTTCATAGGAATGCAGGAGGTTGAAAGGCAATCTGATAGAAGTTTAAAAGATTGTGAATGGCATGGATAGAATTGAAAGTATGAGGCTTTTTCCCCCAGGGTGGAGGGGTCAATTACTAGAGGACACAGGCTCAAGGTGCAGGAAATGTTTTTCACGCAAAGTGGGGGTAAGTACCTGGAACACGCTGCCAGAGGTAGTGGTGGAAGCAGATACAATAGCAGCATTCAAGAAGCACCTGGACGAACATGTGAATAAGAAGGGAATAGAGGGATACACATCCTGTAAGTGAAAAGTTTTAATATGGGAGGGCAAAACATGTCGGTGCAGGCTAAATTGCCTGTAGTGTCCAGAGGTGTGTAAATTGAGTTGATTAGCCATGGGAAATGCAGGGTTAGAGGGAAAAGGGTTGGGGAATGGGTCTGGATGGGATGCTTTCAGAGGGGCAGTGTGGACTTGTTGGGCCAATTGGCCTGTTTCCACACTGTAGGGATTCTATGAGATCTCTCCTGGTAATCAAATCCTCACAATCCAGCTACAGTCTCGTTATTGTAAATTGACACTGCACTCTATCTCCATTATTCAGAACGGTTCACAATGCTTCAGGAGTGATCAAACCAAGGCTTCGCACAGATGAAATATTTATTTTCTCTGCGCATCCTAGCTTCTACATTTAAAAGGACAGCAGTTCATTATTCCTTTTGATTATTTTCTGTACCCAGTAGCTGCATTTTAATGACTTTTAAATTTGGATACCAGGCTCTGAAACAGCAGGGTCTCTGGCTTTTCACCAGTTAGAAAGTATCTTATTCTATCCTTTTCGGTTTGAGAATGGATGATTTCACGTTTTCCTTTATTCAAATAAACTTGCACAATTTTGCTTGTTCACTTTGAAAGCGTTACAGCTGAAAAGGATTAAATACAAATTCAGTTAGAAGTGTTTGCACTAAAATATATAGAACTATTATCTTCTGGAGTAAAGCAGACTGACTTGTATTTGCCAGGTTTAATGAACAACAGTGTAACCTTTACAACTTCCAGCCCTCGAGCAACACCTCCATAGCAGAGGACTGGAAGATTGTGACCCAAAGACTACATAATTACAATGCTTCCTTCTCTCAAGTATCGTGGGATATATCTACTTTGAGGACAGCTAGCCTTTAAGTATATATATTTATATCCTACCCAATTTTAAAAAAAAAAAAAAAAAAAAAAAATTGTCTGCACTTTTAAAGACACTTCAGGGGGAAGCACAGTGGCTCAGTGGTTAGCTCTGCTGCCTCACAGCGCCAGCAACTCGGCTTCGATTCCACCCTCGGGCAACTGCCTGTGTGGAGTCTGCACATTCTCCAAGTGTCTGCGTGAGTTTCCTCCAGGTGCTCCGGTTTCCTCCCACAGTCCAAAGATGTGCAGGTTAGGTGGATTGGGTATGCTAAATTGTCCGTACTGTGTAGATTAGGTGGGTTATAGGGGGATGGGTCTGGGTAGGATGCTCTGTGGGGCAGTGTAGACTTGTTGGGCCGAAAAGCCTGTTTCCACACTGTACGGATTCTATGATTCACTTCTCTCAAAAAGTGATCATCCTGCAGAAGTGCAGGTAATGCACATTCCAAACAATCAAGTAAAAGAAATAGAGCTCAGATGATCATTCCTGCTAAGGGAGAATCCAATTTAACATTAATAACCAGTCAACTGCATTGTTAAGATGTTATCACCTTTGTTAAGGAGAAACAATGGGTAATTTCTTGTTGGGTGAAATTTTTAAAATCCTTCAATCATGAGTGATCTTCCCCTGGCTAGGGAAAGGGCTACAACTAACTCCATTTTTTTGAGCACTTTAATGCCCTGCATGCAGAATACAGGGCATCCACTAAGGCTGTAGTTTCAGACAAAATTCAGTGAGCCTTAAGGCACTGTAAGGCCATACGAATTAGTTTAATCCAAGGACATGCTACATAGAACATAGAACATAACAGCGCAGTACAGGCCCTTCGGCCCTCGATGTTGCGCCGACCTGTGAAACCAATCTGAAGCCCATCTAACCTAAACTATTCCATTATCATCCATACGTTTATCCAATGACCATTTAAATGCCCTTAAAGTGGGCGAGTCTACTACCTGTGCAGGCAGGGCATTCCACGCCCTTACTACTCTCTGAGTAAAGAACCTACCTCTAACATCTGTCCTATATCTATCACCTCTCAATTTAAAGCTATGTCCCCTCGTGCTAGCCATCACCATCCGAGGAAAAAGGCTCCCACTGTCCACCCTATCTAATCCTCTGATCATCTTGTCTGTCTCTATTAAGTCACCTCTTAACCTTCTTCTCTCTAACAAAAACAGCCTCGAGTCCCTCAGCCTTTCCTCATAAGACCTTCCCTCCATACCAGGCAACATCCTGGTAAATCTCCTCTGCACCCTTTCCAACGCTTCCACATCCTTCCTATAATGCGGTGACCAGAACTGTACGCAATACTCCAAGTGCGGCCGCACCAGAGTTTTGTACAGCTGCAACATGACCTCATGGCTCTGAAACTCAATCCCTCTACCAATAAAACCTAATATACCATATGCCTTCTTAACAACGCTATCAACTTGGGTGGCAACTTTCAGTGATCTATGCACATGGATATCTAGATCTCTCTGCTCATCCACACTACCAAGAATCTTACCATTAGCCCAGTACTCTGCATTCCTGTTACTCCTTCCAAAGTGAATCACCTCACACTTTTCCGCATTAAACTCCATCTGCCACCTCTCAGCCCAGGTCTGCAGCTTATCTATGTACCTTTGTAATCTGCAACATCCTTCCACAGTATCCACAACTCCACCGACTTTGGTGTCATCCGCAAATTTACTAATCCATCCTTCTACACCCTCATCCAGGTCATTTATAAAAATGACAAACAGCAGTGGCCCCAAAACAGATCCTTGAGGTACACCACTAGTAACTGAACTCCAGGATGAACATTTCCCATCAACCACCACCCTCTGTCTTCTTACAGCTAGCCAATTTCTGATTCAAACCGCTAAATCACCCTCAATCCCATGCCTCCGTATTTTCTGCAATAGCCTACCATGGGAAACCTTATCAAACGCTTTACTGAAATCCATATACACCACATCAACCGCTTTACCCTCATCCACCTATTTGGTCACCTTCTCAAAGAACTCAATAAAGGTTTGTGAGGCACGACCTACCCTTCACAAAACCGTGTTGACTATCCCTAATCAAATTATTCCTTTCTAGATGATTATAAATCCTATCTCTTATAATCCTTTCCAACACTTTACCCACAACCGAAGTAAGGCTCACTGGTCTATAGTTACCAGGGTTGTCTCTACTCCCCTTCTTGAACAAGGGGACAA
>NW_025977454.1:0-6966 GCF_021869965.1 Rhincodon typus | reverse complement strand
ATTCTGAAACCTTTACAATGAGGGGATGTTCACTGATGCTTGCACAATGTTCAGA
This sequence comes from Rhincodon typus, assembly GCF_021869965.1. Classification (NCBI taxonomy): domain Eukaryota; kingdom Metazoa; phylum Chordata; class Chondrichthyes; order Orectolobiformes; family Rhincodontidae; genus Rhincodon; species Rhincodon typus. The sequence goes on along the minus strand of NW_025977454.1, from coordinate 6,911 downwards.
ACCATTCGCAGCTCCTCAGATACTGAAGCAGTCCTGTTCAAATGCAACAAGTCCTGGCTAGGGCCAACAAGTACAAATAACATTTGTGTCACACAATGCAACCATCAACAATAAGAGACAATATAACCACTGCCCCTTGGCATTCTTACCATCATAGTCTTACCATCACTGAATCCCCACCATCAACATCCTGAGGGTCATCATTGACCAGAAACTCAACTGCTCTCACCACATAAACACAGTGCAAGAGCAGGTCAGAAGCTCGGAATACCACAGGGAGTAATTCTCCTGCTGACTCCTCAAAGCCTGTCCACCATCTACAAGGCACAAGTCAGAAGTGTGATGGAATAGTCCCCACTTGCCTGGATGAGACAGCCCCAACAACACAAGAAGCTTTAAACCATCTCGGACAAAGCAGCACGCTTGACTGACACTACATCCACAAATATCCACTCCCTCTACCACCAACAGTCAGTAGCAGCAGTGTATGCTATCTACAAGATGCACTGCAGAAATTCACTGAAGATCCTCGGACATACCCACGACCACTTCCGTCTGGAAGAACAAATGTAGCATATTAGAAATGTCACCTTCAAGTTCCCCTCCAAGGCATTCACCATTCTGACTTGGAAGTACATTGAATGCAACTGTGAAGGAAGACAGTCATCCACCAAGAGGGAGAAAGAGAGACAAAATCTGAGAGAAATTTCAAATGCTGTCGCCAAACTAAAATTGTAATCTTCAAATATCCCAATTAATAGCACTGGAACAGAGAGGGACAACCATTCGATAATCAATGTCACTAAAACACAAGTTAACAGAAACATGTCAGCACCAGGACATACAGAAGAAAAATAACCTCTTCTGTAAATAATACACAAGATTTATCTGTTCTCGTGATGGCAGGCATGGTCTGGTTGAAGAAGGTTCTTTCTGAAAGATGGCTCCTTCACCACCACTCTGTACCAGCATGGGAGTGTATATGTGGTCGGGGGCGCTAGGATAGTGATGATCTTCTGTTTCCTTCACTGGCTGAATGTTAAAAAGAATGCATCAGTTAGTCAAGTAACCAACTCCCCATGAGAATGGCGGGGCCGGGGGGGTTGGAAGAGTTGAAGTGATAAATGTGCGTTGGGAAAACCATCCAAATTGGGGGAGTTATGTATGAGGCTCATACTGTCAGAATGCTGTTGGGTGGGGCACAGGAAAGATGCAGCAACTGTCTGCTTATGTTGTGGGATACTATTTCACCTGTCAGAGCAGGACATGGAAAAGAAGCAACACAATGAATGCATATGGAACTGAAGCATCAAACTTAAAGGGCAACAAATGTTCCACCTCCAAGGACTTGGTGCAAATGCCTCAACAACTGAACAGTCTGGCAAATTCCAGGAGGGGTAGTCACTCGGCAGAATTTTCATCATTCAGAAGGCTAAGGACAATATAAGCTTCTGAATTTCTCCTCATTAAAACACAACTCAGGCGTGTGATGGAATATTCCCCACTTGCCTGGACAGGTGCAGTTCCTACAACACAAGAAGCTCAACGCTGTTCAGCATAAAGCAGCCCACTTGATTGGCACCACATCCACAAACATTCACTCCCTCCACCACGAACACTTAGTAGCAGCAGTGTGTACCATCTACAATGTACACTGCGGAATTTCCACCATAAATCCTCAGACAGCACTTTCCAAACACGTGACTACTTCCATCGAGAAGGATTCGGGCAGCAGATACATGGCAATACCATTCCCTAAAAGATCCCCTCCAAACCTTAAATATGTCACCATTCCTTCACTGTCGCTGGGTCGAAACCCCTGGACCTCCCTTCCGAACAATATTGTCCTAACGAGCAGCACAGTGGCCAGTGGTTAGCACTGCTGCCTCACAGCACTCGAGATCTGGGTTCAATTCAGTCTCACGTGACTTTGTGTTGGGGTTTGCACATTTTTCCAATGTCTGTGTGGGTTTCCTCCAGGTGCTCCGGGTTCCTCCTACAGACTAAAGATGCATGGATTAGGTGAATTGGCCGCGCTAATTTGCCCATTGTGTCCAAGGATGAGTAGTTATGTGAATTATACATGGGAAGTGCAGGGTTACAGGGATAGTGTGGGCGGGGGGTCAGTCTGGTGGAATGCTTTATGGAGTCATTATGGACTTGGTGGGCCTAATGGCCTGTTTCCACACTGCAGGGATTCTAATGATTGTGGGTCAACTGTCAGCACAAGGACTGGAGTGGTTCAAGAAGGCAGTTCAACACCACCTTCTCATGGGGCAACTAATGGCAGCCAATAAAGCTGGACCAGACAGCGATCTTTAGATCTCACAAATGAATTTTAAAAACCCTGAAGTCCTCACCCATGGGGTCATTCCAGTCAATCTTGTCTCCTTTGGTTCATAGAAAAATAGAAGAATAGGACTTCGACCCTGTTCCACCTTTCAACATGATCATGGCTGATCATTGAACTCACACTGTTTCTACCCACTGTCTTTGTTCTCTTTAGTCCTAAGCACCATATCCAATTTCCTTTTGAAAATAGTCAATGGCTTGACCTCAACAGTTCCCAGACAGAATTCCACAGGCTGCCTTCTGTCTGGGTGAAGACATTTCTCCTCATTTCCTAAATGATCTCCTTTTCCTCCATGACTCCAAGCCCTATTTCTGGACTCCAAAGTCATTGAGGACATCCTTACTGATTCTACCTTATCCAGTCCTCTTTTAATTTATAGACTTGAATCTGATGCCCGTTCTTCTTTTAAACTCCCACGAATATGGCCCTAACTCATCCAGTCTCCATTCGTCTCTCAATACCACCATACCAGAAATCACTGGTAAATCTTTCACTCACTGCCACTACAACCAATCCATGAATCCCCTCAGTAAGGCAGCCAAAAAACCATCTGCCTTGTTCACCACCTGCAGTCGGGTCAGGGTCAGGTTCAGGGTCATACTTGATTTCAGCGACAGCGACAAGGGCACTAAGTTCTCAGTGCACCCAGCCCTTTCCCAATCTATCACCCTTCAGATAATAAATGACTTTTCAGTTTTTGCCCCTAAAGTAGATAACTTCACATCTTTCCAAGAGATGGTTCATCTGCTACGTACTTACCCACTCATCAACTCAACTCAACCTGCCCTGAGAGCCATTATATCATGGCCCCAACAGACAGGGTAACATACAGAGCCAAGACTGAGGAACAAGCCTCACGGAAGACTTCGTGCAAGGCTCAACAAAGATGGTATACCCAGAAACCGCCTTCCAACCCCAGATGTGGACCAGGTTAAAAGTATAGAACTACGGAAAAAGAAAGACCAGGTGTTCGGCAACTAATTAGTCACAAGGAAACATGTGACCACGAGCCCATGTCTAAACCCCACGCGAGCAAAAGGGGTCGGGCGCGACTGTTTAACGAATCAGATGACAAGGTCTGTGCATGAGCCCCGCCTATGAACGAGAGAGCCTCGCTCGTGAGGACTGGGGCGACGCCCATGACATGCGGTTGCTCCAATCAGTGGAGGCTGGGGAAAGAGTGAATTGAGAAGGAACTTCTTCACCCAGAGGGTTGTTAATCTCTGGAATTCCTTGTCCAGTGAAGGAGTTGATGCTACTTCAGTAAACGTTTTTGAAGATAAGGCAGACTTTTTTTGAACAATAAAGGAATTAAGGGATATGGTGAGAACGCGGGTAAGTGGATCTGAGTCCACGAAAAGATCAGCCATGATCTTATTGAATGGCGGAGCAGGCTCGAAGGGCCGGACGGCCTACTCCTGCTCCTAGTGCTTATGTTCTAAAGCCAGACCACGATCACGACCACGCCCACACTGAATAAAGAGCGCCAGCGGAGGTGAATATAGGTGCATGCCCCCGCAAGCGCGAGGTCTCTTGTTTTCAAATTCTGAACCGTCACCGTCAGCACCGACAACGTTCCCCGCACCACACCCCGTCGATAATGCGGCCCCTCCCTAGGCACCGACCCCCCGCCCCGCTCTGTGGAAAGAGGAATTTACTCTTTTGAGTACAGTGAAACGTTTTGCAATTGAAGTGAAGTGGAAATTTGATGGATATGATCTTGTCGAAAGGGGATAGAGAAATATTTGGAACAGAAGGGATTATTAGCGCATTTTAGAGAGAGAGGGGGTTTGCAGTTCAAAGTGTGCCAACGAATAAAAGGGGAAAGAGAGTGGTAAAGGTTGTAGAGGAGAGACAAAGCATTGCTCCAGAGCAGGTGTTAATGGTCGAATGAAGATCCGATTGAAAAGGAAAGAAAGCATGAAGGCAGGATGCAATCAATAGGCAAAAGTACATCCAATCAGAGGACTGTGTTAATGGGTCTAAAGCTGTTGAACTCAGCACTGAATATAGACCAATGTTTTGTCTCCTCTCAACAACCATTACCACTGCTTTTTTGTTCTGTGGAAGGGTCACCGGACCTAGAGCTTTAACTCTGTTTTTTTGCCTCCACAGAGGCTGCCAGACCCGCTGAACTTTTCCAAAAACTGCTGTTTTCGTTATCTTTGCCTTTGCTTTGAGTTCAGTGGTGAACTTGATCTTTAATCTCCCTCACCCTGCAACTTTGTCTTGACCTTTCAGCCCACATTCCTGTCTCCCGCTTTCAACAGCGGAGACCATAGAACTTTACATAGAACATGACACCGCAGTACAGGCCCTTCGGCCCTCGATGTTGCACCGACCTGTGAACCCAATCTGAAGCCCATCTAACTATCTAAAACACTCTCACATTTTATCTTTTACTGCAATTGAGTTTAAAGGCAGGGACACAAATTTCCAAGTATGCTTCCACCTCCTGGATGTAGTGCTGCTGTCATTCTGCTCAATTTCCTTTCCTCCCTTTCCAGGCTCTTAATGTCCTTCCTAAAATATGGTGTTCAAAATTCACTATGTACTCAACTGGAGGTGACAGCACTACTTTATAAAGGTTTAGCATCACTTTCATGCTTTTTTACTCTGATGTTCTAGTACTGAAGCCCAGAGTCCCACTGACAGTTCTTAATTATCTCAGTACTGACCCTCTGACAATGAGGCACTCCCTCAGTACTGATCCTCTGACAGTACTACATTACTTCAGTACTGATCCTCGAATCATGTGGCATACCCTCAATTCAGACCCTCTGAGAATGATGGACTGCCTCAGTATTGACCCTCTGACAAAAAGGGACTGCCTCCAAACGGCTCTTCTGGCAGTGCTGCACGACTTCAGTACTGACCCTACAAGCGTGTTGCATTCCCTCAGTTCTGACCCTATTACATCCGGGCAGTGCCTCACACCAGATCCTCTGACAATGAGGCAATCCCTCAGAACAGTTCCTCTGACAAAGTGGCACTGCATCAGATATGACCGGCTGACAATAAGGTACTCCTTCAGTACAGACCCTTTGATAATGAGTCCCTCCCTCCATCCTGACCCTCTGACAGTGATGCATTACCTCAGTATTGACCATCTAAACTCCCTCAATTCTAATCCCTTTGCAATTAGGCAATGCCTCAGAACTGACCTGTTGACAACAAGGCATTCCCATCATTCTGACCTTCTGACAGTGCTGCATGACCTCAGTACTGACACTCTCAATTTCTCAATATTGAGCCCCTGACATTTGACACTCCCTCTATTCTGACTCCATCACATTGAGGCACTGCCTCGGAATGGATCCTCGAACAAAGAGTCACTCCCTTACTGCTCACACTGCCTCAAAACTGACCTCGTGATAATAAGGCAAGCCTCTATGCTGATCTGCTGATTCCGGGGCCCTTCCTCAGTAATGACCCGGTAAACATGATGAACTTCCTCAATTCCGTCCTCCTTAAATAAGGCACTGGTTCAGCATGTAACTCTGACAATAATGCACTCCCAAAGTTCTGACCCTCTGACACCGCTACAATTCCTCAGTACTGACTCTCTGATCATGTGGCACTCCCCCAGTTTTGACCATTGAATCAGTATTGACCCTCTGGCTATAATGCACTCCACGGTTCTGACCGTTTGACAGTGCTTCAATACCTCAGAGATAACCCACTAATCATATGGCCCTCCTTCAATCCATCCCCATTACATTGAGGCACTGCCTCAGAACAGACTCTCTGACAATGAGGCACTTCCTCAGTGTTGACCCTGTATCAATCCTCAGAACAGACTGACCCCCTTACAAAGAGGCACTGTCTCTGTAGTGACCCATCTGATAGAGGTTTGATATTAGGAGAGTACTGCACTGCGAACAGATCAATATTTTAGGGGATGCCGCATTCTCAATGGCCAATTTGCAGGGAATGCTGCACTTTTGGTTCGGCCAGTATTCAGGGAGTGCCACACTGCTTGTGGTCCGATAATAAGGGAGTACTGCACTGGCAGAGAGTTCGCACCGAGGGAATGCTGCCCTCTCAGATGGTCAATATTAAAGGAGTATTTCATCCTCAGAAGTTTGATATTAGGAGATTGCTGCTCTGTGAGCAGGCAAATATTAAAAGAATGCTACACTATCAGAGGGTCCGTATTAAGGGAGTGCTCCACTATCGAGGGTCAATGTTGAGAAAGTGGTGCACTGTCGGAGGGCAGCTATTACTGGAGTACTGCAACTTCAGCGAGTGAGTGCTCAGGCACAGCAGCACAGCAAAGGTTCAGTAATGAGAAAATTCTCCATTGTCAGATTCTGAGCACTGAGGGAGTGCTTAATCAGAGATTTAGTACTGAGGGAGTCCTGCATTGTCAGAGTATCATCACTGAGGGAGTACCTCAACGTCGGAGGGTCAATATGAAGCATATGCTACACTGTCAGAGGGTCAATGATGACAGAATTCTGCGCTGTCAGAAGGTCAGTAGTGAGGGAAAGCTGCATTGTCAGAGTGTCTTCACTGAGGGAGTGCCACTCTGTTGGAAGGCCATTATTAAGGGAAT
>NW_025977453.1:0-6966 GCF_021869965.1 Rhincodon typus | reverse complement strand
ACTTGGAGGACATGGATTCGAATCTCATCACAGCAGCTGGTGGAATTTAAATTCTGTCAATAAATCTGGAATTGAAAGCTTGTCTCAGTAAGGCATGACAACTAACATTGTTGTAAAAAACCCATCTGGCTCACTAATCTCCTGTAAGGGAGGAAATCTCTCACAGAAGCATAGAAAATAGGAGCAGGGGTAGGCTATTCAGCCCTTCCAGCCTGTTCTATCTCTGCGCTCACTGACATATGCTAATTCCTGGTTAAATGATAACTCCTTTTAAAATTGTTTTCAAACCTCTGCATGGTATCATCCCTCCCTATCTCTGTAACCTCACCTACCCACAACCCTCTGAGATGTCTGCACTTATGTAATCATGGCCTCTTGGCCATCCATGATTGAAATCACTCCACCATTGATAGCTGTGCCTTCACTTGCTGATCCCTAAGGTTTGGAATCCACACTAAACGTCTATCCCTCCTCCCCAGCTGCCCCCGCCCCCCCCCCCACCACCTCCACTCTACCCCTGTGATTAAGCTTGTGGCCAAAGCTGTGATGAACACCTTACATAGCTGAACGTCAAATTTTGCATCATTACCCTTTGGTGACATGCCTTGGGACACTTTCTTGTGTTAAAGGGACTACATAAATATAAGTTGTTATTGTTGTCGTTACATTTAAATTAATGAAAATAGACTAAAGCTGATGTCCTTTATCCTAACGTACTGTGTGCCAGTTCCCAAACTATGACAGAGGGCAATCTTGTGCATCCCATTTCCAAATGATGTGTACTTGTGAGAGTCAAAAAATGAAAAGGATTTGTAAAAATCCCACTTTGAACAGGCATTAACATTGAAGTATAATTAACATACTGTTCACAAATAGATAAGGAGAAATATTAAAGTTGCTTCTCCTCACACTGGACATCATCTAATAATAACTACATTGAATACTATATGACGCACTAATGATTATTGTACATTGTGTCTTCAATGATGTATCCCTACTCAGCAATATTTTACATTGTAATCTTTCCTTCCAACAATCTTAAACATTCAACTTCAAAGATTCATCTGCAAAATTGAATCCAGAAGAAATGTTAATACCAGGCCCAAAGTAATTGTTTTGTTTAAAACCCAAGTAACTAAAATACTCAAACATATTAAATTTGCCTCCATCCCACTGCAGTTCTCTACGTTAACGAGAAAAGACATGTTTGCAGCTTGTAAATGAATTGTAGGTTCAGCCCCAGACATCGAACAAATGGAATCTGAGTGAATCAGTAAACTGTTTTTAACAAGGAACAAACTGGAGGAAACAATATCTTAGAATTATAGAATGGTTGCAGAATCATTACTGTGGCATTGTATATTTTTACATGCATGGTGTAGTTCGGAACAATGGAAAGTAGTGGTAACCTTTGGTGACCATACCGCCTCTCTGTAAGAACATTCTGTACAGATATGGTGGGCCAAAGGGCTGTACCATATCACTCTCTGACAAACATAAGAACTCAGAGCAGGAGTAAGCAATGCAACCATTTGAGCCTGGCCTGCCATTTAATATGATCATGGCTGATCCCATCTCAGTTAAACTCCACTTTCCTGCCCGCTCTCTATAACCCTTCAATCCATTATTAATTAATAATCTGTCCACCTCCTCCTCAAATTTACCCAATGTCTCGACATGCAGCACATTTTGGGCGAATGAATTCCTGCAGATTCATGACCTTTTTGAGAGAAATAATTTCTCCTCGCCTCTGTTTTAAATCTGCCAACCCTTATCCTAAAACTCTGACCTCTCATTCTAGATTGGCCCAAGTGAGGACACATCTGCTCTGCGTCTGCTTTGTCAATCCCCTTTCGCATCTTCTGTAACTCAAGAAGACCTCTCATTGTTGTAAACTCTGGAAAATTTGGGCCTAAACTGCTCGATCTCTCTTCATAAGACAAACCCCTCATTTCTGGAATCTGTCTGGGGATTCTCCTCGGAACTGCCTCAAATATAACTACATCCCTATTCAAGGGGACCAACATTGTAAGCAATAATTTGGGTGTGGTCTCACTAATTGCTTGTACTGTTGCAGCAACATTTCCTGACTTTTATATTCAATTCATAGAATCCCTACAGTGGGGGAAATAGGCCCTTCGGCCCAATAAGTCCACACCGACCCTCAAAGCATCCCACCCAGACCCTATAACACACCTAATCTACACGTCCCTGAACATTTATGGGCAATTTAGTATGGCCATTACACCCAGCCTGCACATCTTTGGACTGTGGGAGGAAACCGGAGTACCCGGAGCAAACCCACGCAGACACGGGGAGAATGTGCAAACTCCACACAGACAGAATTGAACCCAGGTCCCTGGCGCTGTGAGGCAGCAATGCTAGCCACTGAGCCACTGAGCCACCGTGTCACCCCAATTCCTTTAGTTATAAATGCTAAAATTACATTTGCTAGCCCCGCTCAACTGCAGTTAGCCCACAGCTTAGCATCTGCATAGAAAATAACAACCAGTCGACATCAAAGTGTTACAATAAGGCTGAATAATGCAGTGGGAGGTTTAGCAAGGGCCGTTCCAGCATTCAGCCAGAGGCACGGGTCCTATGTGATGACCAAGGAAGACATGCTCATAATGCTGACACACAGGTTAACAATCAACTCGTAAATGCTTCTAACACATGCCAATGACAATTGGTAAGAGAGAGGGAGTGATTTTCTGGTCAGACATTGTGATAGACGAAAAATTGGAGCCTCTCCCATCCCTATCCATCGCTCCGATTAAAACATACTTGTAAAAAGGACGATGCCACAGCAACCTGGTCTCTCTGGAAGACCAGGATGGCCAATTGTAGATCCAGTTGGTGCCAACAGCATGGCGTTGGATCCTTGTTCAGGCTGGGGTGCCCCCTTGGTCCTTGTTGGAGGTTGTGGTGTTGTGGGTCGGACCTACTTTTGAGTGGAGAACTCAAAGAAGTTGTGTGATGTAGTACCGACATCAGTTTATTTGTAGAGCTACAATATAATACAAAGCCACTTGTTAGAGTTGGGCTAATGAGGAGAGGCCATTGTCTAATGAAATGATATCACTTTGGGGATAAATACAGTTCTAGACATTGTACACAATATACAAGCGTACAGTGAACTCTCAATTACCAGTGCTATTAATTTTCACAACCACTTATGAACATGTGGTAAATGATACTGAAGTTTTTATGCTTGGGTGATATTTCTGACATGTCAGTAAGTGATTATTGATAAACCTAAATCTTGGTAGGCAGTGAACGTCGGATAGTATGAATTCTAATCTGCATGTCTGTGACGCTTTTGTGGCTTAAGAGGTTTGTTTTTATCCTTTTTTTTTAAATGAAGAAAGGTTGAGACAGAGGTGTCGAGCATTCTGCTCGTAGCCAATAAAATAAAAAGCTTGTGAGGCCTTGGGGTTTTATTTTAAAGTTGGAACAATAGAAGCAGCCTGAATGGGTGGGATCAAGCTCCCACACAACTAGGATTTTTAGTTTTAGCTTTCTGCAGTTGCTTGGATCTTGAAGCTAGATGTGGAACTTGTTAATCCTCTCTCTGTTACAGCCAGAAGCTGGGGTTCTCTTCCTGCTGCTAGAATTGCATGTGAGACAATCTGTATTACTGAATTTGCCTTTGCCAAGGGTGTGCTTATGGGATGTCACTATCTTGGTACAGTTAATTAGTAATTTATTATTCTGTTAAGTATTTTGAAAGAATTACAGTTAAGCTTTTTTTTTTAATTTTGTCTGTATTTTTCCTTATAGTGTATGAATAAAGTGTTTGCTTCAAGCCTGATGATTTGACCAATTAAATTGAATCTGCAACTCAATGCCTGCCACTTGACTTTAAAGTAAGAAAAGGTTAGGGTCTAAACTATCTCCTAAACATGTTTTGAGGGGGTTTGGTCTGGTCCATAACCATGTCCAATGTAATTTTAACAGGGCAGCATGTATTTGAAGGCACTAGGCTAAAAGCAACAGATAAACACATCACTGGCACAGAAGATATTCATTCGATTAACTTAAACATGACCCAATGCTTTCCATCAGGACAAGGACTTAACAACAGCCAATGCAATCCATTCTCCAGATAAAATTATAAAAAAAAAACACACAGTTGGCAGATTAAAGCAGGATTTAAAGTGATGGTTATATTTTCTTCCTCCTGCATTGAACAGTTTGCATTCGCAAAATTACATTCCATCAGCCGGAAGCAGGTCTGGTTTTCAGAAGGTGCAGCCTTTCCCATCTGAACGTGGGAAAGATTTCAAAGTAACGTTTAATTCATCCACTTCATGATTCCTTTACTGTGATGTCAAACAGTACCAACGTCAACTTCTAAAATGTATTGCAGGTCATTGATTTCTTTGCATAAATCTGAAGGGGTGGAGGCCTTTGTGGAATTTTAAGAATTTACGTGCAACTGTGGCCCAAAGCTTTTTGGACCCAGCTGCTGGTACAACAATGGAATATTGCAAAAGAAACATATTTACAGAATTAGGAAATTGCTACACTGCAGAAGGGCACCATTCAGCCCATTGTGTCTGTGCCGACTCTCTGAGCGTTCTAATTAATGCCATTCTCTTGCCTTTTCCCAGTGACCCTACAAAATTTATTCAAATAACTACCCAATGTCCTCTTGAATGTCTCATCTGATCATACCTCCACCACACTTCCAGGCAGTGCATTCCAGACCCTCCCCACTTGAAGTACAGATGTTTGGATTTGAAGAACTTTGCCTGAACAAATAATTTAGTCTTTGGAAGCTACGTTTGACTTCGTTCTCAATTTTCTATTGCAGTAGTGTCACTGCATCATTGTCAAAAGATGAAGCATTCAGTGGACATTGACTGAATAATTTCAGTTCACTTGATTATGGGTGTTTTGTACATAGAAATGTCAAATGCTCAACAGTGTGAAAATAGACCTTTCTGTGAATTTATTTTTAATCTTACCACCATTGAAAGGTTATGACACAAAAAGGGGCCATTCCGCCCAATATGCCTGTGCCAGGGAAAATTGGCCAATTTGTGGAAAATTGCATTAAAGCAAAATGCTGCAGATGCTGGAAATCTGAAATTCAACTGATGTGGTGCAATTGTGACAGATAGTGCTCTCTCAGTTCACTGCGCAACGATTCCTGGCCCTTTATCCAATTTCTGTTCCCCACACATGTTCCAATGTGATGCTATCTTAAATGTTTCCATCTCCCAGTATCCATGTAATGTTAGTGGCAAAGATGTTACTTTGAAGGTTTCCTGGTTGTTATCAACAGAGTCATTGTGATACAATACTTTATTTCAAGATCGATAACACATGCTTTGGTATTTGCCCAATTTTACTGGTCATGATTTCCCTTTTTGTTTCATTTCAAGATATATATTTTCTTTTAAGAACAGTGTAGAGAAATGGCAAGTTACTGTCATGCTGGAGCTGGTTCTAACTAGTCTAACTGTGATATCTGAAGAGGCTCAGCGGTTAGCACTGCTGCCTCACAGTGCTAGGGACCTGGGTTCGATTCCACCCTCAGCCGACCGTCTGTGTGGAGTGTACACATTCTCCCTGTGTCTGTGTTGGTTTCCTCTGGGTGCTTCAGTTGCCTCCCACAGCCCAAAGATGCGCAGGTCAGGGTGGATTGGCCATGCTAAATTACCCATAGTGTCCAGGAATGTGTAGGTTAAGTGGATTAGCCATGGGAATTGTGGGGTTATGGGTACAGGGTAGCAGGGGAGGGTTGGTGCGGACTTGATGGGCCGAATGGCCTGCTTCTGCACTGTAGTGATTCTATGACTCACCCATCTCCAATTTTGTTATTGTATCTGTGATTCGACCATCAAATGTTAGTAATAGGTTTCTCATGGATTTAGTTGTGATGCCTGCCTTACAGCAGGTGCTGGTTGAAGCTCTGTTGCAGATTGCCAATTAACAATGAATCATAAATTTTATGCACTACTACTTAATTCAGGAAACAGCCGTGGATAATGTGACAATTGAAGTACATTTATTCCACATCTTGGATGTGCTTAAATGATTACGCAAATATCCTGCTGTTTCACTCAAATTACCTTATTGACGTATATTGAAGGAGGTGGATACAGAAAGAAGCAGCTCGGGATAATCTGAGCATTCAGTGTCCATTAGAGATGAAATAACATGTGCATGTTACTCCCTCCACCTATCAACATCTCTTCAGAATTGGTTCTGGACTTGATTCCGAAATGTCAGCTTTACGATGGGTGATGTCTAACCTGGATGGAAATATGTAATTTTCATTCTGTGCTCTGTCAGACTATCGAAAAGGAGTTTGCGAGATGTCTTCTGCGGGATTATATAAGAGCTATTAAGGAGGAGGCTCTCCTATTGTTGATCTCTGTCATATTATGGCATGGATTCCAAACCAGTGAGATGCTGTACATTCAGCAGTGCAGAGAGCAAATCATCTGCTACCATTCTTGGGGATGTATGTTATCCCAGTGTGCTCCATCAAACATGTCCTTACAGTGAAAAGTTGTTTTAAATAATCCAAATAGGGGAAGAGATGTCAATCTGCAGAGAATGATAAATCTTGTTTTGACACCATGACATGAGACATTCCAGGATAAAATCTTGCTTTCAAGTCACTCTGTGTGTTGTGGAGTCAGTATAGAGTGTTTAGTCAGTCAGCTATGTGTTTGTAAGGTACAGTAACATCAGTAACCACTCACTGAATCTATGTGTGTAACTCTGCAATATTGCAATGTAATTAGTTAGCAGTGCAAATAAACTTCAAGATGTATGTCTCAACATAAACTCTACTTTCACATCGTAAAAGATCTACAGCACAGAAAAATGCCCTTTGGTCCACAGTGGTCAAAAACAAGTACCCAACTATTCATGAGATAACAAGGTGTAGAGCTGGATGAACACAGCAGGCCAAGCAGCATCAGAGGAGCAGGAAAGCTGACGTTT
>NW_025977452.1:6150-6967 GCF_021869965.1 Rhincodon typus | reverse complement strand
TCTCTCTGTCTCTCTATTCCGCTCTCACTCTCTCTCTTCCCCCCTCTCTCTCTTGCTCTCTTCCCCCCATCTCTTTCTCTTCCTCTCCGTCTCTCTCTTCCTCTTTCTCTCTCTATATATATCCCTCTCTCTCTCTGTTCCTCTCTCTCTCTATTCTTCTCTCTCTCTATGTATAAATATTCCTCTCTCTCTCTCTATTCCCCTCTCTCTCTCTATATAAATATTCCTCTCTCTCTCTCTGGATTCCTCTCTGTCTCTCTCTCGCTATTCCTCTCTCTTTCTCTATTTCCCTCTCTCTCACTAATCCGCTGTCTGCTCTATATATATGCCTCTCTCTCTCTCTCTCTCTCTCTCACTTCCCCCCTTCGCTCTCTCTCTCTCTGTCTCTGTATTCGTCTCCCAATCTATTCTTCTCCCAATCTATTCTTCTCCCTCTATTCCTCTCCCTCTCTCTCTCACGCTATCTTTCCGTTTCTCTCTCGCTCATGCTCTCTGTCTCGCTCTCTCTGTCTCTCCATTTCGCGCTCTCTCTCCCTCCCTATTTCTCTCTCTCTCTCTCTCTCCCTATTTCTCTCTCTCTCTCTATCTCTCTGTCTCTCTCTCTCTCTTCCCCTCTCTCTCTCTCTCTCGATTCCTCTCTGTCTGTCTCTCTATTTCTCTCTCTCTCTCTCTATTCCTCTCCCGCACTCTCCCTCTCTCTCTCTATTCCTCTCTCTCTCTATTTCTTTCTCTCCCTCTCTCTATTCCGCTCTCTCTCTCTGTCACTATTCCTCTCTCTCTGTCACTATTCCTCTCTCTCTGTCACTATTCCTCTCTC
>NW_025977452.1:5035-5650 GCF_021869965.1 Rhincodon typus | reverse complement strand
ACAGAGAGAGGAATCGAGGGAGATGAATAGAGAATGAGAGAGAGAGAACGAGAGACAGAGAGTGAGGGAGATATAGAGAGACAGAGGAATAGACAGAGAGGAAAAGAGAGAGAGACAGAGAGAAAGAGGAAGAGAGAAATCGAGAGGAAGAGAGAGAGATGGGGGTGGGGGGGGAAGAGACCGAGAGAGAGAGCAGAATAGAGAGAGGGCAAAAGAAAGCGAGAGAGAGGAATAGAGAGAGAGAGCGGAATAGAGAGAGGGAGAGAAAGAAATAGAGAGAGAGAGGAATAGAGAGAGGAATAGAGAGAGAGAGAGGAATAGAGAGAGAGAGAGAGGAATACTGACAGAGAGAGAGAGAGGAATACTGACAGAGAGAGAGAGAGCGGAATAGAGAGAGGGAGAGAAAGAAATAGAGAGAGAGAGAAATAGAGAGAGAGAGAAAGAAATAGAGAGAGAGAGGAATAGAGAGAGAGAGTGAGAGAGAGAGGAATAGAGAGAGAGAGCGGAATAGAGAGAGGGAGAGAAAGAAATAGAGAGAGAGAGGAATAGAGAGAGAAAGAGAGAGAGAGGTCCATAGAGAGAGAGAGAGAGGAATAGACAGAGGGGAATAGAGAG
>NW_025977452.1:3827-4535 GCF_021869965.1 Rhincodon typus | reverse complement strand
AATATAGAGAGTGAGAGAGACAGACAGAGGAATAGAGAGAGGGAGGAGTAGAGAGAGAGAGAAAGGAATAGAGAGAGAGAGAGAGAGAGGAATAGAGAGGGAGAGAGAAATAGAGGGAGAGAGAGAGAGGAATGGAGACAGAGAGACAAACAAAGGGAGAGAGGAATAGAGACAGAGAGAGAGAAATAGAGAGAGAGGTAGGAATAGAGAGAGGAATAGAGAGAGAGAGAGAGAGAAAGGGATATAGAGACAAGGCGGGGGGAATAGACAGAGAGAGAGGATTAGAGAGAGAGAGGAATGGAGAGATAGGAAGAGAGAGAGGGAGAGAGGAACAGAGAGAAAGAGGAATAGAGACAGATGAATAGAGAGGAACACAGAGAGAGAGAGAGACAGAGAGAAAGAGGAAGAGAGAGAGAGGAAGAGGACGAGAGAGACGTAGAGGAAGAGAGAGAGAGAGAAAGAGGAAGACGAAGGGAGAGACAGAGAGAGAGAGAGAGGGCAATACAGAGATCGAGAGAGAGGACTAGAGACTGAGAGAGAGAGGGATATATATAGAGAGAGGAATAGGGAGAGAGAGAGAGAGAGACAGAGGAATAGAGAGAGAGGTAGAGAGAGAGAGCGCGAGGAAGAGAGAGACGGAGAGGAAGAGAGAGGGAGAGGAAGAGAGAGAGAGAGGAAGAGGAAGAGACAGACACAGAGAGAGAGAGA
>NW_025977452.1:1607-3327 GCF_021869965.1 Rhincodon typus | reverse complement strand
CTCTCAGTCTCGCTCTCTCTGTTGCTCCATTTCTCTCTCTCTCTCGCTCTCCATCCCTCCATCTCTCTATCCATTCCTCTCTATCTCTCCATTCCTCTCTATCTCTCCATTCCTGTCTCTCTCTCTTCCTCTCTCTCTTCCTCTCTCTGTCTCTATTCCCCTCTCTCTCTCTCCCCCTATTCCTCTCTCTCTCCCTATTCCTCTCTCTCTCTCTATTCCTCTCTCATTTTCTATTTCCCTCTCTCTCTATATTCTGCTCTCTGCTCTATATGTATGCCTCCCTCTCTGACTCTCTATTCTTCTCTCTCTCTCTCCCCCCCTTCTGTCTCACTCTCTCTCTCTGTCTCTCTCTGACTCTCTATTCTCCCCTTCTCTCTCTCTCTCTGTCTCTCCTTTACTTTCTCTCTCTCTCTCTGTCTCTCTCTCTATTACTCTCTCTCTCTCCCTATCTCTCTATTCCTCTCTCACTCTCTCTCTCTTCCCCCCTCTCTCTCTTGCTCTCTTCCCCCCATCTCTCTCTCTTCCTCTCTCTCTCCCTCTCTCTCTCTTCCTCTCTCTCTCTTCCTCTCTCTCTATTCCTCTCTCTCTATTCCTCTCTCTCTATTCCTCTCTCTCTCTGTTCCTCTCTCTCCCTATTCCCCTCTCTCTCTCTTTTTCTGTCCTTCTCTCTCTCTCTTTTTCTGTCCTTCTCTCTCTCTCTCTATTCCTCTCTCTCTATATATACATTTTCCTCTCTCTATATATGTATATTCCTCTCTCTCTATTCCTCTCTCTCTCTATTCCATTCTCTCTCTCCCTATTCTTCTATCTCTCTCTCTTCCTCTCTCTCTGTTCCTCTCTCATTTTCTGTTTCTCTCTCTCCGTCCCTGTCTCTCTCTCTATTCCTCTCTCTCTATATATATATTCCTCTCTCTCTCTCTCACCCTATTCCTCTCTCTTTCTCTAATTCCCTCTATCTCTCCATTCTGCTCTCTGCTCTATATATATGCCTCTCTCTCTGACTCTCTGTTCTTCTCTCTCTCTCTCTCACTTCCCGCCTTCTCTCCCTCTGTCTCTCTATTTGTCTCCCACTCTATTCTTCTCCCTCTATTCCTCTCCCTCTTTCTCTCGTGCCATCTCTCCATTTCTCGCTCGCTCTCTCTCTCTTTCACACACTCTGTCTCGCTCTCTCTATCTCTCCATTTCGCTCTCTCTCTTGCTCCATTTCTCTCTCTCCCTATTCCTCTCTCTCTCTCTATTTCTCTGTCTCTCTCTCTTCCCCTCTCTCTCACTCTCTCTCTCGATTCCTCTCTGTATGTCTCTCTATTCCTCTCTCTCTCTCGCTCTCTCTGTTCCTCTCTCTCTCTCTCTATTACTCGCTCTCCCCAATCCTCTCTCTCTCTCTATTCCTCTCTCTCTATTACTCGCTCTCCCCAATCCTCTCTCTCTCTCTGTCTCTCTCTCTATTCCTCTCTCTCTCTCGCTCTCTCTCTTCCTCTCGCTCTCTCTCTGTATTCCCCTCTCTCTCTCCCTATTCCTCTCTCATTTTCTATTTCCCTCTCTCTCTCTATTCTTCTCTCTCTCTATCTTCCCCCCTTCTGTCTCACTCTATCTCTCTTCCCCCTCTCTCTTGCTCTCTTCACCCCCCATCTCTCTCTCTTCCTCTCTCTCTGTTCCTCTCTCTCTCTCTGTTCCTCTCTCTCCGTCCCTGTCTCTCTCTCTATTCCTCTCTCTCTATATA
>NW_025977452.1:0-1107 GCF_021869965.1 Rhincodon typus | reverse complement strand
TCTCTCTCTCTCTCTCTTCCCCCCGCTGTCTCTCACTCTCTCGATTCCTATCTCTCTGTCTCACTATTCCTCTCTCTCTCTCTCTATTCCTCTCTCTCTCTATTCCTATCTCTTTCTCTATTTTCCTCTCTCTCTCTGTTCCGCTCTCTGCGCTATATGTCTGCCTCTCTCTCTCGCTTTCCATTCCTCGCTCTCTATCTCTCCATTCCTCTCTCTCTCTTTTCCTCTCTCTATTCCTCTCTCTCTCTTCCTCTCGCTCTATTCTTCTATCTCTATCTCTCTCTCTTCCTCTTGCTCTCTCTCACTGTCTTTATTCCTCTCTCAAGCTATTTCTCTCCCTCTCTCTCTCACGCTATCTCTCCATTTCTCTCCCTCACGCTCTCTGTCTCGCTCTCTCTATCTCTCCATTCCTCTCTATCTCTCCATTCCTCTCCCTCTCTTCCCCTCTCTCTCGATCTCTCTCTCTCTCCCTATTCCTTTCTCTCTCTCTCTATTCCTCTCTCTCTCTTCCTATCTTTCTCTATTCCACTCTCTCTATCTCTTTCTCTCTCTCTTTCTTCCTCTTTCTCTCTGTCTCTCTCTGTTTTCCTCTCTGTCTATTCCTCTGTCTCTCTCTATAGCTCCCTCTCTTTGTCTCTCTCTCTCTCTCTATTCCTCTCTCTCTGTCTCTCTATTCCTCTCTCACTCTCTCTCTTCCCCCCTCTCTTGCTCTCTTCCCCCCCATCTCTCTCTTCCTCTTTCTCTCCCTCTCTTCCTCTGTCTCTCTATCTCTATCTGTCTCTATTCCTGTCTCTCCATCTCTCTATTCCTCTCTCTCTCTCTTCCTATCTCTCTCTATTCCTCTCTCTATCTCTTTCTCTCACTCTTTCTTCCTCTTTCTCTCTGTCTCTCTCTGTTTTCCTCTCTCTCTATTCCTCTGTCTCTCTCTATACCTCCCACTCTTTCTCTCTCGTTCTCTCTCACTCTCTATTCCTCTCTCACTGTATTCCTCTCCCTCTATTCCTCTCTCTCTCGCGCTATCTCTCCATTACTCTCTCACTCTCTCTCTCTCTCTCACACGCTCTCAGTCTCGCTCTCTCTGTTGCTCCATTTCTCTCTCTCTCTCGC
>NW_025977451.1:0-6967 GCF_021869965.1 Rhincodon typus | reverse complement strand
GTAGGTGAAATCCTTGCTTTCTGGGGTTTAGTCTCTCCTGAGACCTTCCTCAACATTGAGGAAATCTGTTTATACATTTCTGTCTGAAGCTGAAAACGAGATTCTGTTCCTCGGGTGATGTTGAACACAGTTAGAAAGACGTCAGGGAGACAAATATCAGGGGGAAAAGATAGAAGATGAGATTTTATCTCTTTCAACTTGTCTTCTACAAAAACTGACATTGCTGTAATAGACAAAATGTAAAATGAAACGCTCCAACGCGCAATGTCTGAAACGAGCCACATATTGGGGTAAGTGAGAAACAGATCGCAGAAAGAACACACGCTTTTGGAACTTCCTACAAGGAGGAAAATGTGAATTTCACGTTCCAGTGAACAGCAACGTTTCCTGTCATTGGCCAAAGGAGGTGGTTGTATTCCACTGAAACCCTCATGACACCGGTAAATTATTTAGATGGGCATTTGAAATTTCAGACTACGCAAGGCTACGGGCCAAATTCTGGGATTTGGGATTAGAATAGATGGATGTTTGAGATCAACACGGACACGATATTCTGAAATAATAAGGTGTAGAGCTGGATGAACACAGGAGGCCAAGCAGCATCAGAGGAGCAGGAAAGCTGAGGTTTCGGGCCTGGACCCTAATGCTGAAGACCTCTTTCCTTTCTGTATAACGCGATGGCTTCATCATCCTGGAGGACAAATTTATCTCCAGTGAAAATAAATTTATTTAAAAGAAGTCAAAAGCTATGTCATTTAAAATAAAATACAAGCGTTGCTGCTGTCTTTCCTGATAGTTCAGTTGTTCGGATTTTCCGCTCTCGCTGCTGCATTGTGGGTTCGTTTAAATGTCAGGGAAGCAGGCTTTACTGTCCTTTTCATGAGCTGTTAAAACGATCGGAATTCGTCACAGTGACAACAGCAAAAATAGAACATCTCTGTCAGAATCGGTAAGGATTATACATCAGAGATGTCAGCATCACAAAGGGCTGAGAGCAAATCGCCTATCCATTTGCTGCTGAGTATTTCGCTCTTCGGCATGGGCGGGGCCAGTGACGAATTGGACAATGCACCTGGCTACGGATGAGAAGATTGTGATTTTAGCTCCAAGCTGGCTCTCGTACAATTTCCAAATTTTCCATCAGTAAGTCACCAAGAATATCAGAGTCAATGTCCCAGTCGCCTTAGAAAAGGGATAGGCTCTTTGAATGTGTCTGCTCAGTCTGACAGTTCACCAAAAATTCTCCTCTGATTCCGGTTCTTAACGAGTTTCTGAAGACTCACAAAGACGAAAACTGGGCTTTCTGTTTTTGTCCCTTAACATTTTCCCACCTGCCAACAGATAACATTTTCCCTAATTCTTGTCACAATCTTCTGCCTTGCACCCTGTCCAGAGATGGGGAAATTCAGTTTCGTGGAGAGATTCCCAAGGCTGGGATTTTGCAGTCTGGAGAGAAGACGTTGAGGTGGAGATTTCCTGGGGATGTTTTGGGCCGAGAGGGCACGGCGGGTTGGGATTGGGGCGGGGGGTGGGGGCACTGTGTGATGGTTCGTGGGGCAGATTGGGAGAAACAGTTTCCACCGACCAGAGTCACTTACTGGAGGACCGGGATTTCAGGTATTTCTTGAAAGTCTCACAAGCAATGATATTGACTCGCTTTCCTCCTCTTTTTCCTATGAAAAGATACAAGGTGATTCCGTAGCTCGTGTTCAATTTTCTCAAATTGTTGTATGATTCTCCTTGTAAAGTACCTTTCAATGGAATTGCTTTCACCACGTTTTCAGGTCATGAGAATTAACGTACAAAATCTCCGAGTTTTTCCGGAAGTTCTTTTCCCAGACAAGTAAACTGGAAACAGGTCGTCACTCAAAATGAAAGACTGTCGGATTGATGTTCGTTGGACTGGTGTCAATGATGTTCATCACCGACGATAACGATTTTATCTGAGGATACGGAACTGCAGTTCCGATGTTCGGGAATGATCAGTAAACTTTGAGGGAGACTGTGATGAAATACAAGAGTCTGAAAAATACATTTCATGAAATGGTCCGTTATATTTTTGTGAATAAGTTTGCTTTGGAGTACCTCAGCCGGGAATCAGGAATGGTCATAGAAATTAAAAAAAAAAGTTCTGGAAGAGTTCAAAGTGAGGAAAATTTCCCAAATCAATGAAATTTGCAGCTCTGATAAATCAGGGAAGCATGATGTGGAGGTGCCGGTATTGGACCGGGGTAAACGTGGTTAAAAGTCACACGACACCAGGGTAAACTGCAACAGATTAATTTGAAATCACAAGCTTTCCGATCTCTTCCCCATCACCTTTTAATTTATTATAAACCTGTCGGACGAGAAGATGGTGTCGCATGACTTCGAACAAAACAGGGAATTGCAGCAACCTTTCCAAATGGTGGGCAAATATCAGGAGTTGGGGTTTTACAGAATCAAATCTTAACCATGCATCTGGTATTATCTGTGCGTTCCCTCAATACTTGTGAAAATATTTCGAAACACTTTGCACAAGCGAAAAGTTACCAAAAGCTGGCTTCCAAAAGGAGAGTCATATCAGACTGGAATCGTTATCTCAGTTTCTTTCTCTGCATTTGCTGCCAGATCTGCAGAGTTTCTCCAGCGATTTCTGTTTTTCTTACATTCATGAATTGATTTTGTATTTTTTTTTTCTATCACGTTATTCGTTGAATGATAGCAAGATTTCCTGCTATTACCATCTTCTGTGGTTGCAAATAATATTCTCAACTGTGGATTCGCTGTCAGATTACTCCACCATTCGTGACTGCGTCTTCAGTTTCCAGGAACCCACGTTGTGGAATTCCCTTTGGCGTTTGTTTTTTGAATGATAACTGACTCTTCGAGACCTCATTCAAAAAAAGCCAGCAGTAGTCTGTAGGATTCAAAACTGCCAAGGGAAATTCTGATGGATTTTTTATCCATCGCCTTAACCATTCGGTCACAGCTGCACCAGTGAACCCAGGCGTCATGTTTCTCCTATGAAATCATGGAACAGTCCCGGCAGGAAAGATGCACACACTTCAGCTATGCAGCCTCATATTATACCATAAGACAGCAGCAGGCCATTCAGCCCATCGAATCTTTTCCACCATTCCATCAGATCACGGCTCCACTCTCCTGTAATTCTCCATAACCTTCGATAACCATACTGATTGGAAATTTGTCTACCTCAGCTTTGACAATAACTAATGACCCCACCTCGATAGACCTTTGGGATAAAGAATTCCAGAGATTCACTACCCTTTGAAAGTAGACATTCCTTCTCATCGCTGTCTGAATTGTGCTCCTCTTTGTTCTGAGTTTGGGCCAACTGGTCGTGGACTCTGCCACAAGGGGAAAAGATCTTTTATATCTACACCATCCACACTGTCAAGGTCCCTCAGAATCCTGATAAAGAATCATCAGACTCGAAATATTAAGGCTGCTTTCTTCCCGGACCTGCTGAGTTTCTGCAGCAATTACTCATTTTGTCATAGCCACTCACCATTCGCTGTTCTTTGTTTTATTTTAACCCGAAGAATCTTGTACATTTCAATAAGGAGCATTTTAGTTGTTGTTCTGGTACTGTGGCCGACCAGACTCACATGGAGGAAGTAAGTGTTTCCTCCTGTTGGTTACCGTCTCAATGTGATACTCTCATCTCCGATGGGAGAAGTTCATTGATTCTGCTCGAGCAGCTCTCTCTTAATGCAATGAATTTATGATCATTTTAGGTGTTGAATGAGCACAATAAATCCTTATTTCCTAATCAGGAATCGAATCCAGGCCGCTGTGGAATGAATGCAGACTCCTAACCATTGGATCTCCGACAATCTGGCAAAACAGCTTTCACTTTTTTCTCAGTGAAATCCCTTTTGACATTTCTTTTTCTATTTTAGCGTATTCTAACCAGAGAGAAGCTTCCCGACAGAATGGTGGCATCATCAAGTTTTCTCAGCACGGAGAGAAGCCCTTCTGCCAAGAGTCAACACTTCGAGTACAAAAAATCGTCTTCAGAACTGGATCTGAGCTCACTCTGGTCGACACAACACCTTCACCACTCGATCATGTTTTCATACTCCAGGAATAATGAAATGTCCTTCGTACAAGGCCAGAGCCTGTTTACACCAAAGAAACGAAACATTCGGACACTCGCCTGCCCGTGTTACTCTTCAATTATTTCCCTGTCATTCTACAGTTTATACTGCATCACCTCGTTCTTTTTGCCCATCTGATTCGGCTTCCTAAAGTTCCTCGAAGGATAAAGAGAAATGTAGAATTCCATTTATTAACAGACGCGACCTGCAGCAGAAATTGAATCATCTTAAGATTGTTTCATACAAAAAAGAAGTTGACCAAATTTGTTTTTGAAATCATAAAGAATATGAACTTCCCGAAAGCAACAGTGAGTCTCGATTTTACAGTTGCTGGCTTACAAGATTTTTACTCTACCAACAGAGCCAGAGATGCGCAGTTACCTGTAATATTGACAGAGTTGACAAAAAAAATCCCGATGAAGGGGAGAAACTGATCTGTGGCGAAATTGATCGCAAATGAAAAGTCAAAAGGTAATGCCAGGAGTGAGGCCGGAGCATAGCGGAGACCAGGACAGGTCCCCTATATCATCACCATTTCCCCAATTTACAGAAGTCCCCTGTCCCCTCACCATTTCCCTCATTTACAGACATCCAAATCCATCATCATTGCCCCATTTACAGTCGTCCCTTGTGCTATTAGAATTTCCCGTTTTATAGATGTTCCCTCACTATTTCTCCCATTTACAGGTGATACTTGACCAACCCCAGTCCTCCATTGTCCGACGCTGTGTGTAATAGCCGGGATTCCTGCTGTAACTGTGTAAGAAACTGATGAGGACACTGTCGGAGTTTGTGTAAAGTACTGGCTATCATTGCCCGAGAGAGTACAGAGGGGCTTGACAGATTTGTTGACAAGGCTTGAAAATTGCAGCAATGAGTTCGATTGGCTTCTGTTGCTTACTCTAGAGTAGAGGAGGCTGCGGGATAAAATTGAGGTGTGCAAAACAACAACGGACTTTGATCGAGTGGACAGGGAAGACCTGTTTCCACTTGTGGAAAGATCGATTACCAAGTGGCACAGATTTCAGACGATTGTTGGAGGGTTTAGAGGGGACATAAGGAAAAACCTTTTCACCCAGAGGGTGGTCGGTGTCTGGAATTTGCTGCCAAGTGTGATGATTGAACCGGAAAACTGCAATTCACTGAATAGGAATCTGGAGATACTCCTCTGGACCTGCAAACGGCTACAGACTGGGTACTGTTAATCGTAATAGTGTGGGCAGCTAGAACACTCAGCCAGCGATCTCACAATGGGGCTGAATGATCTGGTTCTGTGCAGTGGCCTGCCTGTTGTTCTATCGAGAGAAAATGGAGAAAGATGCGAGTCTCGGGCTCAGGCAAGGAAATATGTGAGAAAAGTTTCACTCAGTGGGCAACTGGAATGGAGGGAAGTGGCTGATCGGATTGTCTCAATCTTAGTGACAAAGAAAATCCATCAGCTCCTCGCATTTATTGAGATAATATTTCAAATTACATCTTAAAAAGACCCAGGCTTAATAAAAGTTGATTTATTTAACTTTATCCAGTGTATTAATACCAACAGTTGGTCTGGAGGTGATTAGAATCAGCAGAAACAAGTTGCAAGCAATATAGTTCAGTCCTCTGGTGAAATAAACAAGGAAATGGAGTTGCTGTTGTTACTGGTGAACTGGCTGGTATTTCATCGAGGTGAGTAAGGTTTTGAATGTTTTCTCAAACCAGGAGCAGGGGAACAGTCTCTCCCCACTTTGAATTCACTAATGTGACCTCAGGGTGGAAGACTGAGTGAACCCCTTCCCACAAGCGGTGCAGGCGAATGGATTCTCCGCAGTGTGAATGCGCTGGTTTGTCAGCAGTGCAGATGAGAGAATGAATCTCTGCCCACATTCAGGGCAGCTGAGTCGTCTATCCCCAGTGTGAAATCGCTGGTGCACACTGAGATCCTCTGACCATTTGAACACAAAACCACAGAGACAGCACTAGTATTGTTTCTCCTTAGTGTACATTTATGGCGCACCAGGCCCCAGAACGTTAAAAGCACATCCCACACTCCGGGCAGTGAAAAGCTCTGTCCTCAGTGTGAATTCGCTGGGGTTTCTGCAGGTTGATGAACTGAGCGAATCCCTTCC
This sequence comes from Rhincodon typus, assembly GCF_021869965.1. Taxonomy (NCBI): domain Eukaryota; kingdom Metazoa; phylum Chordata; class Chondrichthyes; order Orectolobiformes; family Rhincodontidae; genus Rhincodon; species Rhincodon typus. Next base: position 756 of record NW_025977451.1, on the reverse strand, counting down.
CACAGCTGGAGCAGGTGAATGGTCTCTTCTCCTGTGTGAGCCCGTTGGTGTTGCAGTAGCCCTGATGTGCAAGTCAATTCCTTTCCATGCTCAGAGCAGCTGAACTGCTTCTGTCCCATGTAAATTCGCTTTTGCCTCAGCAGATAGACTGAATGAATCCCTTCCCACGCTTGGGGCAGGAGAACAGTTTCTCTGCAGAGTGAACTCGCTGGTGCCGCAGCGGGTTGGATGAGCGAACAAATTGTGACCCACACCTGGAGCAGGAGCCTCTCTCTTGTGTGCCTGCACCAATGAGTTTCCATCTCAGAGGGGATCTGAATCCTTCCTCCTAATCTCCACATTTCCATGTGAACCAGGCTTTTGCTTTCCATTATGCACATCCAACGATATGGATGAGGTGATAAATTGTGTCAGACCCTGGTGTAGGATATTGTTTTTGCTTCCTGGATGCAAATCAATTCCTTTGAAGAACCTGCAAAATTCATTTGAAACAGGCGATATTTCATCGTGTGTGGAATTTTTTTTCGGGAATATTAAACAGCACAGAATTTGACGTCCAATAACCTCAGATATGGATTGGAAATGGACTGTAGCACGGGAGAAAGAAAATCTGAATTCAGAAAAAGTCTGTGGGAATCTCAATCTGGTAAGTCAGCAGCATACGGTCTGGGGATAGTCAGCAATACACGTCTGACCAAGAAACATTAATCATGGGTAAGTCAGCCCCATTCTTAGAGACAGAGCGGGTTAGAAAAT
>NW_025977450.1:0-6967 GCF_021869965.1 Rhincodon typus | reverse complement strand
TCAGATAATTTTGGAAGTTCAGAAACAAGATTGAAGGTCCTTAAGCAAAAAACCTATGATTCTTCCAAGTTTGAAGACAGTGTATTTGGGGAAATTGTGAAACATCCATATCACCTACATTTGTGAAGTCAGAAACCCAGAGAGTGCTGGGATAGTGATAAATGTAAAACTCATTATATAAAATTGTTATGGGGAAGAAAGGTTAACAGGAGGTGTTCTGTAAGGTAACGACTTTAAAAGAGTTAATTTTGATGTTGTAGATATTTTCCTATTAACCTGTTCAGAAATGTTATGGAACACATCTCACAGTACAATGGGATCTTGATCAGATAAGCCAATGTGCCGAGGAGTGGCAGATGGAGTTTAACTTAGATAAATGTGAAGTGCTGCATTTTGGAAAGGCAAATCAGAGCAGGACTTATACACCTAATGATAAAGTTCTGGGGAGTGTTGCTGAACAACGAGAACTTGGAGTGCAGGTTCATAGTTCCTTGAAAGTGGAGTCACAGGTAGATAGGATAGCAAAGAAGGCGTTTGGTATGTTTGTCTTTATTGGTCAGTGCATTGAGTATAGGAGTTGGGAGGTCATGTTGTGGCTGTACAGGACATTGGTTAGGCCACTGTTGGAATACTGCATGAAATTCTGGTCTCCCTGCGATTGGAAGGATGTTGTGAAACTTGAAGTTGTTCAGAAAATATTTACAAGCATGTTGCCAGGGTTGGAGGCTTGGAGCTATAGAGAGAGGCTGAATACACTGGGGCTATTTTTCCTGGAGCGTTGGAGGCTGAAGGGTGACCTTGTACAGGTTCATATAATTGTGAGGAGCATGGATAGGGTAAATAGAAAAGGTCTTTTCCCCAGGGTGGAGGAGTCTAAAACTAGAGGCATAGGTTTAAAGTGAGAGAGGAAAGGTTTAAAAGAGACCTAAGGGGCAACTTTTTCACACAGACAATGGTGTGTGTATGGAATGAGCTGCCAGAGGAAATGGTGGATGCTGGTACAATTATAACATTTAAAAGGCATCTGGATGGGTACATGAAAAGGAAGGGTTAAGAGGGATATGGGCCAAATGCTGGTAAACAGAGCTAGATTTATTTAGGATATCTGGTCAGCATGGACAAGTTGGATTGAAGGGTCTGTTTCTGTGCTGTATAACTCTATGAATCTATGACATCTGCAGTAGGTAGTACTTGAATCCAGGCCTCCAAGTTCAGAGGTTACACACTACCACCGCACCACAAGAGTCCTCCAATGTTTTGTGTTACATAAATCAGTGAAGAGCCTTGGGACATTTTAATGTTGTATTGAGCTCCATCCAATCTGATAATGATACAGTCTTTGGGTGAAAGCATTTGAAATTGTGTGAGTCCCTGAGAAAAGCAAATGTGTTCTGCACAGCTCTGATAGTCCTAATTAATTTTGCCTATCAAGTTTAAAAATCTGTACCTGCAGCTATCAGGAAGCAGTCTACCTTGTTATGTAAAGTAAGTGCCTCTTCAGACCCAATTTCAGCCTTGGGCTGAGCAAGCTAAAGAACTGAACACTAAAGCAGTAGAGTGACTGCCTTTGATCATCTGCCCATCATTGAACTCTCACCACCCGTCCAGTTGGAGCCATGTCAAACTCCCTACCCCAACTATTTCAGTTGTGACCTAACTATAATTTCATGCAGTTTACATGTTGGCATTTGATCTTTCTAGATATAAAATCCCATTTGCTTTAAGGTAATTTAAATCCGTTACTTTTAAAGAATTTCTACACTGATAGATCTCTTTATTGCTCACCTGAACTGAGATATGTATTACATATGGTATATTTTGATCCCTAGGATATACATGGAATTGTCCTGAGTAGCTTGTGTCATTTTGTTGGAAGTCCCATTCTAAATAGCTGCTTACATTAATGTTGAGACCTTCATTAGTTGAAGATAACAAAGTGTGGAGCTGGAGGAACACAGCAGGCCAGGCAGCATCAGAGGAACAGGAAAGCTGACATTTCAGATTGGGTCCTGACCTGAAACGTCAACTTTCCTGCTCCTCTGATGCTGCCTGGCCTGCTGTGTTGCTCCAGCTCCACACTGTGTTATCTCTGACTCCAGCATCCTCAGTTCTTGCTATCTCACCTTCATTAGTTTACTTTTATTTCCTCATTTTTGATTTGGAACTGTGAGATGAAGTTGAGAATCAAACTATGAACTTATAGCAACTGCTTGGTTTAGAAAGAAGAGAGCAAACAAAGTGGTGCTTGTTTATGGGAACTGGCCTGGAATGATATTTGCAGGTGAATTATTGTCTTCCAAACCCAACAGACAAATCCTTTCAGCACAAGGTGTTTGAGGCTCAGAACTGACAATGGAGTTGGATGTTGACTTTGTCAATCAAGTAAAGATTGGTGCTGGTTAGCCAATCACAGAGGATGTTAGCTAAATAAAAGGACAAAAGCGTGAACCTGTTCTGACTGGGGTTTTGAAGCTGTGACTGTTATTTTTAAAAAGCTTCTGGTTGGTGCTGTAGTGCTTTACTCTGTATCTCTCTTTGATTTTTTTGATCGATTGGTTGTTCTAATAAGAAAATATCCCTCTGTGAGAAGTGGGTGAATGATCCCAGAAGGCTATTGAACCTGTTTCCATGAATCAGTAACTCTGGAATTCAAGCAAAGTCTACAGTTTACTTTGTGTGAACAACTACATTAACCAAAGATTTCTGAAGACTTGGTACCCATCATGAAACTGCTGAACTGGTAAATTACAGTTTTTTATTTCTGTTTCTTTTAACTTATCCCTTAACTGTGTCTACCTGTCTGTCTGTCAGTCAGTGTATGGGTGGGGGTTCTGGGTGAAGAAGATTGGGCTTAGATCATAGATATTAATTCAAATGCCTTGTTGTTTATCCATGTTCTGCTGAAGCTACATTGTTAATAACAAATAGTAAATTTCTGTTTAAGTTTGAAACTTGTGTCTGATATCTGCTGCTCTTAAATTCTGTTTAGGAGCAAATGAGTGATTTTGTGGGTCATCAAATGTTTCTATTTTAATTTGTTGCAAATCCAGGGATATGGAAGTTGATTTGATTCAACTTGCTGTGCCTGTGTCAGAAAATTAGCTCTCTCAACTTTCACTGCAATCTTCTGCTGTAGTAAGTGTGAGCAATTTGAAGCATTTATGTAGGAAAAAAATCTGCCATTCTATACTCTTACTCCCAAAAAGCATGCTTTCACATTTTCTTTTACTAAATTGCTTTGACTATTTTGATTTCCATGTTATTGAACTCTCTCCTGCATTCTTCCTGACAGTTAGCTTCTATTCTCAGTTTATTGCCAGCAACAGATTTCAATATTTGCCCATTGCTAATTGCGCACATAGATCTTCATAAGATATCACTAATATTTTATTCATATGGGTGAAACCACATAACAATGCTTTAAACCTTGAATTTATAGACTGATTCAAGAGGTGGTCAGATCGTTACATTGGTTGTTTTAGGAAGAGATTCTCTCTGTTGTTTTTATTTCCAGCCTGACGGCTGAGTTCAGTAGTAAGTATTCTATTAGTATCTCAACAATGTTTTGGATGTTTTTGATAGATTAGGGTAAAGTGGTATCTTTGTGGTAATGTCATTAGGCTAGTATTCAAGAGACCCTGGTAACATTCTGGGGACACAGGTACAAATCCCATCATGGCAGGTGCTGCAATTTGAACTCAATAAAAATGTGAAAGTCAAAATATAATGATGACCATGAAATCACTGTTTGTTGTAAAATCATGCATGTTTTCACCAATATTCTTTAAGAAGGAAACTGTTGGCCTACATGTGATTCCAGACGCACAACAATGTGGTTGACTTTTAACTGCCCTGTGAGATGGCTTAGCAGGCTATTTAGGTTAAACAATCACGAGAAAATCTCAAACAAGGATTGAAACCAGATAGATCAGCTGGTATTGACTAAGGCACTGGAAATGATGATGGCAAACACAACTCTGTTAACTCTGCAAAATGCTCCTTATTAATATCTGGCAGGTGGTACTGAAATTGGGACAGCTGTCTCACTGGTTATTCAAGTAACAGCCTGACATAGTCATACTCACGGAATCATACCTGACAGACAATGTCCCAGACAACACAATCCCCAGATATGCCCTGCCCCACCAGCAGGACAGACCCAGCAGAGTGGTATACTGTCAGGTGGGAGTTGCCCCAGGAGTTGTCAACATTGACATAGCTGCTAGACTGCGTCTGTGGCAAGTGAAAGAATCAACAAGACAGAGAAAACTACATGACCACATCGTCACCAATTGGCCTGCCACAGATGCATTGTCTATTATGATAGTATTGGTAAGAGTGACCACCACATAGTCCTTGAAGAGACAAAGTCACATCTTCACATTGAGAATATCCTCCATCATCCCACCTATAAGGCATACGTCAAGCATGCGATGGAATAAATACCACTTGTTTGGTTGAGCGCAGTTCTGACAATACTCAATAAACTTGACAAAGAGCCCTCTTGATTGGCACCATATCCAGAAACCAATGCACAGTTGCAGTAGTGTGTATCATCTAAAAGATGCGCTGCAGAAATACTCCAAAGCTCCTTAGATAGCACCTTCCAACTGTCTGAAAATGACAAGGGTAAAAAAGCAATAAGCACATTAGGTGTGGGGGGGAGATGAAATCTGAGAATAAGCTAGCTATTTAGTAAAAGAAGATTGCAAGAGTATTTTTAGATATCTGAAATGTTAAAGAGGCAACAGTGGACATTGTGCCGTTGGGAAATGAGGCTGGAGACATAATAACGGTGAACAAAGAAATGGCAGAGGAATTGAATAGGTATTTTGCAACAGTTTTCACAGTGGAAGACATCTGCAGTATACGGGAACTTCAGGAAACTCAAGGGACAGAAGTGAGTGTCATAGCCATCACCAAGGAGAATGTGCTGGGGAAGCTGAAGTGTCTGAAGGTGGACAAATCACCCAGACCAGATGGACTGCTCCCCATAGTGTTGAAGGAGATAGCTGAGGAGATTATAAGAGGCATTGGTGGTCATCTTTCAGGAATCACAGGAGTTAGAGAGGTTCCCAGAGGACTGGAAAATGGCTAATGTAACACTCCTGTTTAAGAAGAGAGGAAGGCAGAGGACACAACTGTAGGCCAGTTAGCCTGACCTCTGTCACTAGTAAGATTTTAGAGTCCATTATTAAGGATGAGATTGTGGAGTACTTGGAGGGGCACAATAAAGGAGGGTTGAGTCAGCACAGCTTCATCAAGGAGTATCATGCCTGACAAATCTGTTAGAATCCTTTGAGGAAGAAGGATGTGCTGGTGTTGCAAGGCTTCCAAAGGAGGTTTACAAGAATGATCTCTGGGATGAAGGGCTTATCATATGAGGAGCAGTTGAGGACTCTGACTCTGAACTCAATGGAGTAGATAGGTGAGCAGGATTTGATTGAAACTAACACAATACTGGGACGTCTGGATAGAATGGACATGCAGAAGATGTTTCCATGAACAGGAGCGACTAGGATCAAAGGGCACAGTTTCAGAATGAAGTGATGACCCTTTAGAACTGAGATGAGGAGAAATTTCTTCAGTCAGAAGGTGGTTAACTAGTGGAACATATCACCACGGAAGGCTGCAGAGGCCAAGTCATTTAGTGTGTTTAAGACAGGAATTGATAGGTCCTTGATTAGTAAAGTAATCAAGAGTTACAGGGAGAAGATAGAAAAACGGTGTTGAGAAACATGATCAAATGGCACTCACCATTAATGGCTGGGTGGGCTTGGCAGCAATTAGGTGTTTATCAACAATGAGTGTTGACATGGAGCAATGGTGATGACTGTGCCTAATTCCCCACAGGTTCTGTTTTCTTATTCACACATTGGCAATGTACTGTCAGAATTGACAGTTTGGTGCCAAGCAGTCTTCTTTCCCCCTCAGTTAAAGAAGCTTGTCAAGATCAGCCTGTCTGGTAAACTGCACTGATGTGAAAGCCCTTTTGGAGAATAGGAATTCTGACAGAGCTTCATCTACCACCCCCACTACAATGAGCTCATCTTTGAATGCTCAATATTGGCAACCATCAGCAAGGCATTGTAGGTCTTTCAGGAAAGAATCAAAGTTTTCTCTGGCACCAGATTGCACTGATTGAAATTAGCTAGTCTATTAGAAAGTTGCTCTACAAACCAAAATAAGAATCAAAGTCTTCACTAACTTTTTATGTATTTAGTTGTTTCTCCTGCAATCTTCTGTCTAATCAGAATGGTATCAGCACTGCTGCTAATTGCATTAAATTCTACACTGACATAGTCTTGGTTAGGCACTTGAGTGAGCCCAGAGAAAGACTTGTATCAATTAAGGCGGTGGTGACAGTTGGCCCAGTGTGTGACTTGGTCAAGGCCATCCTTGTGTTTCCTTGGGTTAGGAGGGTTAAGGTTATTTACATTGCTCTGTTCGCTTATAGCCGTCTGACATAGGACTCTGGTATTGATTGGTTACTTTGATTATTGTTGTGGGCATTTTATTCAGTGTGTTCTATTGGGTTCTACGCATCCCAACCCTGTATCAGCATTGGCCAGAATCCTCGATAAACATTTCGCAGATCCCTTCTGGCATGCATAAATATCACAACTTGGTTCAGGATGCTTCAGATCCATATCTGGCTTTACATGATGACTGGAAACAATGAGCCAGTATTTTGAATTATGGCTGGTCAGGGCTCCTTCGGAAGTCTGGAACGGTATTTCCATTATGACAGGCCTTTCATAGCACAGAACTGTCATATAAACATACAAACAATGAACAAGAACAATGACCTACGAGTCTGCTCCAGCATTCTGTAAAATCATGGCTAATCTGATTGTAACTTCAACTCTGCATTCCTGCATATTCCCAATAATTTTTCGTCCCCTTGGCAATTATGAATCTATCTACTTCTGCCTAAAAATATTTAAAGATTCTGCATCCACTGCCT
>NW_025977449.1:774-5774 GCF_021869965.1 Rhincodon typus | reverse complement strand
CCATTATCGAATGGAGGAGCAGACTCGATGGGCTGAATGGCCTCGTTCTGCTCCTATATCTTATGGTAGCTGTTCTAGTGGTAATGATGATCAGACCACCTCTCTGGCCCAGGCAATGAACATAGTTGGTCATAGAGTCCTGCAGCACGGAAACAGACCCTTTGGCCCAACGAGTCCTTGCCGACCCTAATCCCAAACTGAAGTAGTCCCAGGAGCAGAATCTGCTCCTATGATGCTGCTTGGCCTGCTGTGTTCACCCAGCTCTGCACCTTGTTGTCTCGGATTCTCCAGCATCTGCAGTTCCTACTATCTCTAAAGTAGTCCCACCTGCCTGCCCCTGGCCCATATCCCTCCAAACCTTTCCTATCCATGTACTTATCCAAATGCCTTTTAAACGTTGTAGCTGTACCCACATCCACCACTTCCTCAGGAAGCTCATTCCACACGCGAACAAAATTGTCCCCATGTCCTTTTTAAATCTTGCTCCTCTCTCCTGAAGAATATGTTCCCTATTTTTGAGCTCCCTCACCCTTTATAAACTTCTGTAAGGTCACCTCTCAACTTCCTACGCTCCAGTGATTAGAGTCCCAACCTATCCAGCCTGTCTCTATATCTCACACCCTCCATTCCCAGCAACATCCTGGTAAATCTTTTCTGAGCCCTCTCCAGTTTAATAATATCCTTCCTATAACAGGGTGACCAGAACTGGACACAGTGCTCCAGAAGAGGCCTCACCAACGTCCTGTACAACCTCAACATGACGTCCTAACTCCTGTACTCAAAGGTCTGAGCGATGAAGGCAAGTGTGCTAAACGCCTTCTTAACCACCCTGTCTATATGTGACACAAACTTCAAAGAATTATGTACCTGAACCCCTAGGTCTCTTTGCTCTATAACACTATCCAGGGCCCCACTTTTAACTGTATATGTCCCACTCTTATTCGATTTACCAAAATGCAATACCTTGCCTCTATCCAAATTAAACTCCATCTGCCACTCCTCTGCCCCTTGTCCTAATTGATCAACATCTGTTTGTAATCTGAGACAACCATCTGCACTGTCCACTATCCCACCATTCGTGGTGTCATTCACAAACCTGCCCCCTATATTCTCATCCAAATCATTGATATAAATGACAAACAAAAGTGACCGATCCCTGTAGCACATCGCTGATCACAGGCCTCCAGTCCGAAACACAACGCTCCACCCCCACCCTCTGTCTCCTGCCATTAAGCCAATTTAGTATCCAATTCGCAAGATCAGGGATCTCACTTTACGAATTAGTCTACCATGTGGGATCATATCAAAGGCTTTACTACAATAGAATAGCCTTTATTGTCACATATACCCAATGTGTGTAGTGAAAAGTTTATGTGTCTCCAATTCCAAGGCCGACTGAGAAAGGAAACTACCTAGCCACGGCTTCTTTAGTTCATGGGTCTTAGACAGTACAGAAATAAAATGTCCAAAATTACAGAAACACGGGTTCAGTATGACACAGCACACAGGTACCAAGCTCCCGGTCTGCACTGGGCTCTGGATCTGTACCGTGCCAGCGACACGCCGCGCTGAGAGACCACTACGGGAGGAGGCTGCAGTGCCAGATTGGCAGGACACCATGCCACGCTGGGAGATCCACCACACTACACCGGGTGGTCCTATATATCAGTCACCGCCGGGGGTTGGGAGGGTAGGGGGGCACACTAGGAATCGTCGCTCACCGGAGATGGGGAATCATCGCCCACCGGACACCGGGAATTATCACGCACCGGAGACCAGGAATCGTCACCCACTGGAGACCGGGAATCATCGCTCACCGGGAATCATCACCCACCAGAGACCGGGAATTATCGCTCACCGGAGACCGGGAATCGTCACCCACCAGAGACCGGGAATTGTCACCCACCGGAGACCGGGAATCGTCACCCACCAGAGACTGGGAATCATCACCAACCGGAGACTGGGAATCAACGCTGGCCAGAAGTTGGGAAACATTGCCCACCGGAGACTGGGAATCGTCACCTACCAGAGACTGGGAATCATCGCCCACCGGAGACCGGGAATTGTCACCCACCGGAGACCAGAATCATCTCCTACTGGAGACTGAGAATCGAAAAGTAACAAAAAAGAGGAAGAAGAAGAAGATGGAAAAAGAAACACTAAGAGGAAGAAAAAGGAGAAGAGAAAGAAAAGAAGTAGAACAAACGGAGCGGACTCGCTCCCATGGGATTGCCCTGCTCCACCGCCATCTTTACTAAAGACCAAATAAACAATGTCTACAGCTCAGCCCTCATCCATCTTTTTAGCTAATTCCTCAAAATACTCAATCGGATTAGTGAGGCACGGTTTCCCTCGCACAAAGCCGTGCTGACTGTCCCGATTCAGCCGTTGCCTCTCCAAATGTAAATCCTATCTCTCAGAATCCCTTCCAACAACTTACCACCTCCCACCTCCGCCCCCCCCCCCCACCACCCCGCACTGGCGTCAGGCCCACAGCTCTGTAGTCTTTAGGCTTCACCTTCCAGCCTCCATTCCTCTGGCATCTCACCCTTGCTTATAGATGATGCAAGTATTTCCGCTAGGAGCCCCAGCAATTTCCTCCCTAACTTCCCACAATGTCCTGGGATACACTAGATCAGGACCCTGAGATTTTTGCGAAATATCCACTTAATAGCTCTCCCGACTCCTGAGGGTCAACACAAAGACAATTCTTTGATCTTTAAGGAGCCCTAGTCTCTCTCCTCAAGTCTCTTTGGATTATCCTTAACCTTACTTGACAACGTTATCTCTTGTCCCCTTTTTGCCTTCCTGATCTCCCTCTTAAGAATGCCCCTACTGTCTTTATACTGTTCAAGAGATTCATTTGAACCCAGTTGTCTATTCCTAATATATGATTCTATTTTTTTATTCTGGACTAGAACATCAATATCTTTAATCATCCATTGTTCCCTAATCTTACCAGCCTTACCTTTCACTCTAATGGGAACAAAATGCATCTGACCTCTCGTCATCAGACTTTTGAAAGCCTCCCACTTATCAGATGTCTCTTCACCTGTAAACAGTCCACTCCAATCAACGTTCCTGTCTCATGCCTTAAAGTTTGCCTCCGGTGAAAAACTTTATCCCTCATCGAAGCCTTATCCTGTCCCCTAATCATTTTAAAACTAATAGTATTATGATCACTAGACCCAAAAATGTTCCCTTGTCATCACTTCAGTCCCATGCCCTGTATTATTACCCAAAAGAAGGTCATATTTTGCTCCTTCTCTAGTAGGTACATTCACATACTGATAAAAAGAATTCTCTTAAGCATGTTTAACAAATTCCTCACCATCCAAACCTTTAAAACTATGGCAATCCCGTTCAATGTTTGGAAAATTATAATCCCCTCTGTTTGCAACACTGTTATTCTTATAGGATCTGAGATCTCTCTACATTTTTGTGCCTCAACTTTCCTCTAAATATTGGGAGGTCGATGGTACAATCCCATCGAGGTGATTAATCCCTTTTTAATTTTAATTTCAATCCATATGTTTTCACTGGATGATTTTTCAGAAAAGTCTTCTCTAGTCACAGCAGGAATGTATTCTTTAATCAAAACGCCACTCCCTGCTTCTTATTCTATTCTTCCTCTTGCTTCTAAAACCCGTTGAGCTGCCAGTCCTTGTCCTTCCCTCAGGCAAGTTTCTGTAATAACTGTGATGTCCCAATTCCATGTTCCCAAATATTTCTTTCTCTATTAATTTGTGGGATTGGCCAGTATTTCTTGCTCGTCCCTAGTTGCCCCCTTTGAGAAGGTGGGGGTGAGCTGCCTCCATGAACCGCTGCAGTCCATGTGCTGTAGGGTTGACCCACAATGCCCCTTAGGGAGGGAATTCCAGGATTCTGACCCAGCGACACTGAAGGAACAGAGATACATTTCCCAAGTCAGGGTGGTGAGGGGCTTGGAGGGGAATTTGCAGGGGGTGGTGTTCCCATATATCAGCTGCCCCTTGTCCTTCGAGATGGAAGTGGTCGAGTCCTGAGTTCATCAGCTTTACTTGATAGATCTCTTGCATTGAAATAAATGCAGTTTAATTCTTCAGAGTTACCCCATTCTCTGACTTGCTCCTGGCCGTCTTTTTGAAGCAACTTGCTATTTTCTGATTCAGAACTATTCTCATCTGTCTTTCTATTTTCACTGTCACTTAGGAACTCCCCATCCCCATCTCTCTAATAGTTTAAAGGATCCTGAAATAGAACTAGCAAATTTCCCCACTGGGATATCGGTTTCTTTTCCAGCTCATGTGAATCCCGTCCTTTTGGAACAGGTCCTTCCTGCTGCAGAAGAGATCCCGATAATCCAAGAACCTGAATCCCTACACCAGTCTGCACTAATTTATCTCCCTATTCTTTTTATCCTTTCCCTCATTCAAGCTTAACACCAGAAATAAACTGGAGATTGCGACTTCTTTAACCTTCTACCGAAACAGTTACATTCACTCTGCAAAGCCTTAATCCTTTCTCTACCTATGTCATACAACAGCTTCTGGCTTCTGACTCTCCACAGACCTGTCTTTAGCCCTGGCACCAGGGAAGAAACATACTATCCTGGATAGTAGGAACTGCAGATGCTGGAGAATCCGAGACAACAAGGTGCAGGGCTGGATGAACACAGCAGGCCAAGCAGCATCATAGGAGCAGAGAGGCTGACGTTTCGGGCCTAGACCCTTCATCAGAAAAGGGGGAGGGGAAGGGGGTTTTGAAATAAATAGGGAGAGAGTGGGAGGCGGATAGAAGAGGGATAGAGGAGAGGATAGGTGGAGAGGAAACAAACAGGTCGAAGAGGCGGGGATGGGGCCAGGAAAGGTGAGTGTAGGTAGGGAGTTAGGAAGGGGATAGGTCAGTCCAGGGAGGACGGACAGGTCAAGGGGGCGGGATGAGGTTGGTCGGTAGGAGATGGAGGTGCGGCTTGAGGTGGGAGGAGGGGATAGGTGGGAGGAAGAACAGGTTAGGGAGGC
>NW_025977449.1:400-674 GCF_021869965.1 Rhincodon typus | reverse complement strand
CTTGGGGTGGGAGGAGGGGATAGGTGGGAGGAAGAACAGGTTAGGGAGGCAGGGACGAGTTGGACTGGTTTTGGGATGCGGTGGGGGGAGGGGAGATTTTGAAACTTGTGAAATCCACATTGATACCATTGGGCTGCAGGGTTCCCAAGCGGAATATGAGTTGCTGTTCCTGCAACCTTCGGGTGGCATCGTTGTGGCACTGCAGGAGGCCCAGGATGGACATGTCGTCTGAGGAATGGGAGGGGGAGTTGAAATGGTTCGCGACTGGGAGGTG
>NW_025977449.1:0-300 GCF_021869965.1 Rhincodon typus | reverse complement strand
ATGCCTGCCTCTTTGTAGGTTACGTGGAACAATCCCTCTTCCGTACCTACACCGGCCCTAAACCCCACCTCTTCCTCCGTTACATTGATGACTGTATCGGCGCCGCCTCGTGCTCCCACGAGGAGCTCGAACAGTTCATCCACTTCACTAACACCTTCCACCCCAACCTTAAGTTTACCTGGACCATCTCTAACACCTCTCTCCCCTTCCTGGACCTCTCTGTCTCCATATCGGGCAACCACCTAGAAACCGATATTCATTTCAAGCCCACCGACTCCCACAGCTACATAGAATACTCCT
>NW_025977448.1:5859-6967 GCF_021869965.1 Rhincodon typus | reverse complement strand
TACACACACACACACACAGAGACACTCTCAAATACACACACACACACTCTCAAATACACACACACATACTCAAACACCCACACACAATCAAATACACACACACAATCAAATACACACACACACTCTCAAATACACACACACTCTCTCAAATACACACACACACTCTCAAATACACACACACACAGTCAAATACACACACACACTCTCAAATACACACACACACTCTCAAATACACACACACTCTCAAATACACACACACTCAAATACACACACACAATCAAATACACACGCACTCTCAAATACACACACACACAGACACTCTCAAATACACACACATACACACACACACAGACACTCTCAAATACACACACACTCAAATACAAATAAACACACACTGTCAAATACACACACACACACTCTCTCTCAAAAACACACACTCACACACACACACTCTCAAATATACACACACACACACCCACTCTCACACACACACTTTCACACTCCCCACACACACCCACACACCCACAAGCACGCGTGTGCGTGCGCACACACACACACACACACACGCCTACTCACACCCCCACACACACACACCCTCCACACACACTCTCACACACCCCACACACACACTCACACACCCAAATGTACGCGTGCACACACGCCCTCTCTCACACCTCCCCCCCACACACATACGCACACAGTCTCTCAAATGCACACACACCCACTCTCACACCCACACACACACACTCACACACCCCCACATACACTCACGCACTCTCAAATACACACACACACACATGACCACTCTCACACCCCCAGACACACTCCACACACACACCCTCTCACACCCCCCCACACACACACACATACACCCACATGCATGTGTGCACACACGCCCACTCTCACACCTCCCCCCTCTCTCTTTCACACACACACACTCTCTCACACAAACACACAAGACACACATACACACATCCCACACTGCATACCTCCCACACACACGTGCATTTACTCTCACACCCACACTGCGCCCCCCCCGCATACACCCACACCAGAACACCCCAGCCCACCCTCACCCCCACACCGCACCCCCACCCCCGCCCCCCCG
>NW_025977448.1:0-5759 GCF_021869965.1 Rhincodon typus | reverse complement strand
TTCTCCCTTTATGGAGGGTAACCTCAGTGTCTGTGACAGAAACCACCTCCCACCCCAAAATCAGTCAATTCCAGAATTTCTCCTTTCCCCACAAACTATCAAACCCCGTATTGTTTTTTAATTTCAGTCTGTTTTGTTTCATTATTCACAGGAGAGTAAGTGAAGAAATTGAGACCCCTGTCTGGCCCTGGGGTCAACATAAGACAGTCCCAAGAGCACTTTCTCGATGCTGTGTCAAGGGGTGCAGGGAGGGGCTGGAGTGGACTGGGAGTGAGTTCTCCCTTGTGTCCTGGGGCCAATATTTATCCCGTAACCACTGCCATTGAAACAGATGGTCTGGGCAAAGTCATGGTGCTGTTTTCGGGATCTTGCTGTGTACCAATTGTCACGACCTCCACATCATCCACAGTGACTCCTCATGTCACTGTCCGTGGATCACTTTGGCAGGTTCCGAGGCCCTGTAAGGGTGCTACAGAAATGAAAAATCTGACTTCTTTTGTGTTTCTTTTATAATATTCCCTTCTGCTGCTGGACAGTGAGGGGAGTGGAGGACATTACATTGAATCCTACCTCAGACTAACATTGTGCCTGGCAAAGGCTGTCTCCGCCACCATCGCCCCTTGACATTCAAGGTGTTACCATCGCTGAAGCCTCTGCTATTAACATCCCAGGGATTACCATTGACCAAACGTGAGCTGGAATGGCTGCAAGAACGTAAGAACCAGACGCATGAGTCAGCCATTCGGCCCCTTTGAGCTTGCTCTACCATGCAATACGATCATGGCTGATCTCATCAGGTCTGGCAGCACCTGTGGAGGAGGAAACAGAGTTAACGTTTCGGGTCCGGTGACCCTTCCTCAGAACTCTGAGCATGGAGGCGAAGACGGCGGAAGAACAGTTCGGTGTCATGTCGTGCCCGAAATTCATTAAGGTGGGGACGCAGAGGGATAAAGCTGAGGCCTTTGCTGAGTACAGAGCGTTCTGAGGAAGGGTCACCGGACCCGAAACGTTAACTCTGTTTTCTCCTCCACAGATGCTGCCAGACCTGCTGAGCTTTTCCAGCAACTTTGTTTTTGTTCCTGATTTACAGCATCCGCAGTTCTTTTGGTTTTTATAGCTGATCTCATTGTGGCCTCACTCCACTTTCCTGCCTGTGCTCTCCATCATTCTTCAACCTGTTACTTAGTAAAAATCTGTCTATCTCCTCCTTAAATTTGTTTAAAGTCCTGGCATCCAGCACCTTCTTGGGCATTGAATTCCACAGATTCGTGAGAGAAATAGTTCCTGATCGTTTCTATTTTAAATCTGTTATCCCTTATCCTAAAACTATGACCTCTCAGTCTAGATTGTCCCTCAAGACCAAACATCCTCTCTATGAACATTCTGTGAAATATCCTCTCCACGTCTGTTTTGTCAGTCCTCCTTTAGCATCTTATATCACTCAATTGGAACTCCTCTCATTCTTCTAAACTCTAGAGAGCACAGGCTTAAACTGCTCAATCTCTCTTCACAACAATCTAGTGAGTATCCTCTGCAATGCAACTACACCCCTCCTCAAGTAAAGGGAGAAAAATTGTATGCAATACTTTAGGTGCAATCTTCATAATGCCTTGTACATTTGCAGCAACACTTGCCCACTTCTATACCCCACTCCATTAGCAATAAATGCCAGAATTCCATTTGTTTTCCTTATTACCTGCTGTACCTGAATACTAGTTTTCTGTGATTCATGAACGAAGTTATCCAGATCCCTCTGCGCCGAAGCAATCTGAAGTTTTTCTCCATCTACATGCATAGAACCTGCTTTTTTTTTCTTGTCTTAATGTTACCTTCAACTTCCTTTACTAACTGAGGATATCTCCCCCGCCTTTTATTATCTTTCTTCCTGACTGGGCTATATTTTAGTTGAGAGGTATTGAAAATCTCCTTAAACATCTGCCACTTCTCATCAACTGTCCCACCTTTTAGCTAAATCTGTCCTCATGCCAATGTAATTACCTTTGTTTAACTCCAGAATGCTGGTGTGGGACTCGAGTTTCTCACCCTCACTCTAGCTTTCTGAGTATTATTGGAACTATATTTGTCCAGGCAAATGGGGTGTAATCTACCACATTTCTAACATGTTTTGTGGACTTAGATGCAGAGGGGTAAAGAGCTGGAAATCGAGCCCTTCTAATCCTGGGGGCATAACAAAAGTTAAAGCTTTTGTAAAAAGTATGTTGAATTACCTAATTTATCTGCCTTTTAGACCTAGGTTGACAGAAAGCACAGATTAGGTTTCTGTACTTAATGATACTTAATTTTACATACAATTCATGTAAAAAATAAATGTATTCCAGCTAGAGATGAACAATCAACATTTGGATCTACTAGTTAAAACTCTACCACTTTTAATACTCATCCATACTCCCATGGAGGCATAAAAAAAGGATGATTTGGGCAGGGAGAAAGACTGGGAAGACAATTCCCTGGTCCCTGTCCACTGGGATGATCCTTTTTGCAGATTAGAATGTTGCTTCTCAATCTTCATTCTTTAGATACTTTCCATCTGTTCGCAAGACACAAACAGAGTAACTGGTTCACACTTAAAAAAGGAATCCGACTTATTAATTAAAATTCACAACCTAAGGCTTGAGATGCTTTTTACTGCAGAGCACAACAGCTCCTTCTCCAGAGGGCTGACGCTAATGATAGGGGAGGCAATGGCCTAGTGGTATTATGCTGGACTGTTAATACAGAGACTCAGATAATGATCGGGGACCTGGGTTTGAATCCCGCCACAGCAGATGGTGGAATTTGAATTCAATAAATATCTGGAATTAAGAATCTAATGATGACAATGAGATTCTGTGGGCCATCAACAGCAACAGAATTGTACACCAATACAATCTGTAACCTCATGGCCTGGCATGTCTCCCACTCAACCATTACCATGAAGCCAGGGGATCAACCCTGGTTCAATGGAGAGTGCAGGAGGGCATGCCAGGAGAAGCACCAGGCATACCTGAAGATGAGGTATCAATCTGGTGAAGCCACCAAACAGCGAAAGTAGCAAGTGATAGACAGAGCTAAGCGATCCCACAACCAACGGATCAGATCTAAGCTCTGCAGTCCTGCCACATCCAGTTGTGAATGGTGGTGGTCAATTAAACAACGCACTGGAGGAGGAAGCTGCACAAATAACCCCATCCTCAATGATGGAAGAGCCCAGCACATCAGTGCAACAGATAAAGCTGAAGCATTCGCAGCAATCTTCAGCCAGAAGTGCCGAGTGGATGATCCATCTCGGCCTCCTCCAGTGTTCCCCAGGCATTACAGATACCAGTCTTCAGCCAATTCGATTCACTTCACGTGATATTAAGAAATGGTTGGAGACACTGGATTCTGCAAAGGCTACCGGCCCTGACAACATTCCGGGAATGGTACTGAAGACGTGTGCTCCAGAACTTGCTGCTCCTTTAGCCAAGCTGTTCCAGTACAGTTACAACACTGGTATATACCCAACAATGTGGAAAATTACCCAGGTATGTCCTGTACACAAAAAGCAGGACAAATCCAACCCAGCCAAATACCGTCCCATCAGTCTCCTCTCGATCATCAGTAAAGTGATGGAAGGTGTCAGTAACAGCGCTATCAAGCAGCACCTGCTCACCAATAACCTGCTCAGTGACGCCCCGTTTGGGTTTCGCCAGGGCCACTCAGCTCCTGACCTCATTACAGCCTTGGTTCAAACATGGACAAAACAGCTGAATTCCAGAGGGGAAGTGAGAGTGACAGCCCTTGATATCAAGGCTGCATTCGACCGAGTGTTGCAGCGAGGAGCCCTAGCAAAACTGAATCAATGGGTATCAGGGGGCAAACCCTCCGGTGGTTGGAGTCATACCTGACACGTAGGAAGATGGTCATGGTTGTGGGAGGTCAATCATCTCAGCTCCAGGAATCTCTGCAGGAGTTCCTCAGAGTAGTGTCCTAGGCCCAACCATCTTCAGTTGCTTCATCAATGGCCTTCCCTCCATCATAAGGTCAGCAGTGGGGATGTTCACTGATGATTGCACAATGTTCAGCACCATTCGTGACTCCTCAAATACTGAAGCAGTCCATGTTCACATGCAACAAGATCTGAACAATATCCAGGCTTGGGCTGACAAGTGGCAACTGACATTCGCGCCGCACAAATGCCAGGCTATGACCATCACCAATAAGAGACAATCTAACCACTGCCCATTGACATTCAATCGTGTTACCATCACTGAATCCCCCACTATCAACATTCTTGGGGTTACCATTGACCAGAAACTCAACCGGACTCACCACATTAACAGAGTGGCTACAAGAGCAGGCCAGAAGCTGGGAATACTGCGGCAAGTAACTCATCTCTTGACTCGTCAAAGCCTGCCCACCATCTACAAGGCACAAGTCAGGAGTGTGATGGAATACTCCCCACTTGCCAGGATGAGTGCAGCCCCAACAACACTCAAGAAGCTTGACACCATCCAGGACAAAGCAGCTCGCTTGATTGGCACCACATCCACAAGCATCCATTCTCCCACCACCGATACTCGGTATCAGCAGTGTGTATTATCTACAAGATGCACTGCAGAAATTCACCAAAGATCCTCAGACAGCACCTTCCAAATCCACGACCACTTCCATATAGAAGGACAAGGGCAGCAGATATACGGGAACACCACCACGTCCAAGTTCCCCTCCAAGTCACTCACCATCCTGACTTGGAAATATATCGCCATTCCTTCACTGTCGCTGGGTCAAAAGCCTGGAATTCCCACCCTAATAGTATTGAGGATCAACCCACAGCAGGAGGAATGCAGCGGTTCAAGAAGGCAGCTCAGTGCCATCTTCTCAAGGGCAACTAGGGATGGGCAAGAAATACTGGCCAGCCAACGACGCCCACATCCCACAAAATGAATAGGAAAAAAAACCATGAATCCATTGTCAATTGTTGGAAAAGCCCATCTGGTTCACTAATGCCCTTTAGGAAAGGTAACTGCCATCCTTACCTGGTCTGGACTATACATGACTCCAGACCCACAGCAAGGTGGTTGACTCTTAACTGCCCTCTGGGTAATTAGAGATGGGCAATAAATGCTGGCCTAGTCTGCGATACCCTCATCCCGTGAATGAATAAAGAAAAATGATTTGAACATCCAGCCTCCAAATGTCTGTCTGGTATCATACGCATAGTTGTCGGTCGGCCAAGAGACCTTTGTTAGCAAAACTGTGTCTCATTTCCTAAAGAACCTGCTCCAGACATCGCATTTGAAACTCTACATTGACTTTCCTTGGGGCCTTTACATTCCTAATAATGACGAGCTACAACTTAATACTGATCCTCTGTTTATCCTTCATCAAGAACAAATACTGGTAATCTTCCAAATGAGGTGCTTATCCTTCAGATGCTTTTTGAAATGTTCCATCAGGTTATAAACCTTTAGGCAAACTGATTACATGGATAATGGATTCTAACTAATTCTGCATGGCTACACTCCATCCAATTATTTGTTGGTTGTGCAATTGTGCGTTGGTTGCTCCCTATGTTTTTTTTAAATCTAAGTTCTAATCTCTTGTAAGAGGTCTCTGAAATGTCCCAGCTTTAAACTGTGCCCTTCTAGAAGGCTCCTAGAAATTCCTGGTTTCTTTACTGTTCTTTTAGTTTGTCTTAAGCCAATTCTATTTTAATGGCCATATTGGATACTGACACCAGAGATCATCATTGGTCTGAATGCCAATTATAACTTTAT
>NW_025977447.1:0-6967 GCF_021869965.1 Rhincodon typus | reverse complement strand
CCCCTCCCCCTTTTCTGATGAAGGGTCTAGGCCCGAAACGTCAGCCTCTCTGCTCCTATGATGCTGCTTGGCCTGCTGTGTTCATCCAGCCCTGCACCTTGTTGTCTCGGATTCTCCAGCATCTGCAGTTCCTACTATCTCTGATGAAATGTTAGCTGTGTTCCCTCCACACAGGTGCAGTCTGTTGAAATGAGAAACTATCAGATTCCATAAAAAAGACAGACTTGTTGACAATTCCCACCATTTTCAGTCTTTACAGATAACCCCCAAAAATCCAACACATTGTAAGTTTGTTTTGTCTTTATGTAAATTTTCCACAATAACATTTATACGTGCATATTTGTCACCAAATGCTATAATGTCAATTTTCAGTTTTTATTGCATATTTTATTAATAACTTTAAAATTCAAAGTAAAAAAAGGGCCTGAATAATAGCTTATAATAGAGAAAGTTCTTGACTTCACACAAACTAAGCCTTTGTCAAAAGGGATTTTGTTCTGACCATGTAATTACCAATGTTTACATTTGGCTGTTCGGTTACTCTATTTTAGTTACAACATCCTCTTGTATTTATTGTTGCTGATATAGTTTCTATGGCCTGCATAATAGGCTAATACTTTAAAGTTTTCCATTGTATCTAATACACTGGCTCCAAGTAAGCACATATGTCAAACATGGCTGAATGATCTATTAGTATGGGGTTAAAGGTTGATAAGTAAAAATTTAAAATAACAAAACCCTTTGGCCTACTAAATAACTCTGTAATTGTGAATAGTGTTATCACAAAATCATAGTTTTGCAGAATACAATTTTAATAATAAATTATCAATAAAATGAACGATCAGCAATAACAATTAAACTAGTAAATTACCCAGAATTGTTAGCTGGCCAAATCTGAACTTTTCATTAGCCGCAATATATTGCGGATGCTGGAAATCTGAAACTAATACAGAAAATGCTGGAGAAACTCATCAGGTCTCGCAGCATCTGTGGAGAGAGAAAAACAGTTGACAGTTCAAGTCCAATATGACTCTTCTTTGGAACCTCCATGTGCTGGGCTTGCTGCAATATTCCAACAAAGCACAACACAAGCTTAAGGAACAACACCTCATTTTCTGTTTAGCACTTTATTCTTCAGATTTCAACAATAAATGCCAAAACTTTGGTAACTGCCAGCAAATGTATTTTCTCCATTTCTCTTACATTGTTACCCCCCTTTCCCTATCCCCTCCCCTCTCACCCCAATAATTTTGTCCTGTTTGTAACTTGTTTAATTTCTTCTTAGTAGAGAGGACCCATTCTCTCCTTTTACAACTTAATTTACACTCATTTTAAACCTCTTTCTCTTTCACCACCATTAACAACCCCTTTGTCTTTTGCACTTGGTCTCTACACAAGGAGTTCTTGCTCCTCCACAAAAAGTCAGCAGGCCTAAGGTAATGTTTTGAGTCAGGATGTCATTTTCTTCAGAATGGAAAGGTGCTGGGAAATTATGCTTATGTTGTGCTGTTCACAGAGGGAGAGAAGGGGCAAGTGGAACAGATAATGAGGTGTCCAGAGTGAAGACTTATGGTGTCTTATGGTGATGAAGGATAGATAGAGATGTCAAATGATAGGTTTGCAAGGAGAAAATGGGTCTGCTGTTCTGAGAGAAACCCCAAAAAGACAAACAGGAGGTGGGTGTGTGGGGATGGGAGTGGGGGTGGTGGTGGAATGTAGTCTGCAGTGGAAAGGAAGGGTAGTGGTTGTGCTCTGAAGTTGTTGAACTCAAAACTGGAAGAACTGCTGATGCTGTAAATCAGGAACAAAAACAGAAGTTGCTGGAAAAGCTCAGCAGGTCTGGCAGTATCTGTGAAGAAAAAAATCACAGTTAATGTTTCAGGTCCAGTGACACTTCCTCAGAACTTCCGAACTTCCTCTGTTCTGGAAAAAAGTTAAGTGTGTATTATACTGGATGTAATAGCACTGCATTTAGACCGTAAGACCATATGACAAACGAGCAGAAATTAGCCGATCGAGTCTGCTCTGCCATTCAATCATGACATATAAGTTTCTCAACTCCATTCTCCCGCTTTCTCGCCATAACCCTTGATACACTTGACAGTCAAGAACCTATCTATCTCTGTCTTAAATATACTCAATGAACTGGCCTCCACAGCCTTCTGTGGCAGTGAATTCCATAGATTCACCACTCTCTGGCTGAAGAAGATTCTCCTTATCTCCAAACTAAATGGTCTTCCCTTTACTCTAAGGCTGTACCCTTGTGTCCTAGACTTTCTATTAGGGGTTTTTATTGTTTTGACTCACACATCCCCAGAGTCTATTCACTCAGTAGCTGAACCTGGACTCGAGACCTCTACCACACGTTGCAACATGAATCTCTACCTTGGAGCAGCAGATCTTTTATGGCACGTTGCGTGAGGTCTGATTTTCTACTTTAGGGGATTCAGGTACATTGATGGACACCACGCACAGGAGAATAAGGCAGGATTTAATGTTAATCCTGGTGGTGAGTTTGGAGGCTGATTGAGGCCCCTAGTGAAAGCTAATGTCCACCTCTGGCTTTCATGCTACCTCTGCTGTCCAACAGGGCACACAGAATCCTGAAAATGAAAACATGTTGTACTTGCTTGTTGGCTTCTGGGAGGGAGTCATCTGTTGTCAGTCTCTGATCAAGGATCCTCAAGGGCCAAATGTTGAGAGTCATCCCTTGTCCTTTCTTCCCACCAGTCAGAGACACACACCTTGCAAAGCCCTGTCCTTACCGATCTGAGATCTGCATCACTTGCTGATCCAGGGCCACTGGTTTGTGGTTTGCCAGCAGATGCCAGTGCTTCCTTTGTGGCACAAATGACAATAAAGAGCTGCTGGCCTCTGTTTGGCTGGCATCTCTGGGACGAAGTGGATTTCCACCCATAGGGTCTTTGGCCTCCAGGTAGATCCATCACTGGCCATTGATCAGCCCTCAACACAGATGTTCCCCAAAAGAAGCCCCATTATCTGTATTAAGTTCTACACATGGTCTTGGTATCCAGAATGCCAAGCAAGAATGTTCCATTAGTCAGTGCCTGCCAGTCTACTGTTAGTGTCTTAGCTTCACTTTTCCATTTGTTTTAGCAGTAAGTGGGGTTCAGGAGCTGATTGTTTGAGAGTTGTTGCAGAGTGATTATGCTTTAACCTAACTTGTCTTAGATATTTTCTGCATCAGGCTGTTCAGAGATGTTATTACATTCATCTGGAGCAGATAAGACCTGAACTCAGGCCTCCTGGGTCAAAGGTAGGGACACTACTGTTGCACCACATGAGCCTAGCTTGTTGCATGTTCCTCCCCGTAGTGTTGATGGCCAAGTAGTCAGGCAAAGTCTATATGATTGACAATCCAATAAAACAATCAGAAAACTTCAGTCTCTTCATGTCAGTGCTCCACATGGCAAAAAAATGAAGCCTCATGATTCTGCTTGGGGTCCCAGCATATGGACTAGTTCAACCAGCAGGTCAGATTGGACCGTGAATTTAACATGTCTAGTTAAGCAGTTGCCCTCCAAACAGTATAATATTTCTGAAGTTATTGATCAGCCCCTCCTCCTACATTGATCTCTATATCCTAACCTTACTGTCTTTGACCCTCATTCAGACATGTCAACTCACAATGAACTGATTTTTTTTGCACAATGTTCTTCCACTAAGCATCTTCAGTCTTTGTGCCCTTGATCTCTGTTCATCCACCAGTGGAAAGGATCACTCAATTTACTCTTTGTAATGCCCCAGGATTCACTCATCCGTGTACTTCCTGGTCCTCTCACAGCAGGATTCCTGCTCATTCCATTTCTGCTGCTATCCCTGGCTCAGCAGAATATACACTTGTTCCAAAACCCCAAACCCATTGACTCTCAGATTCAAAATCATTTTCTATAAAAGGTCATTAAAAGGGAAATAATAGCATTTGCAGTAATATCACCTCCATTCAAGGCACAAAACAAACCTTCCAAACCAGACAGGGGTTCATCGGTACATCCGTCAACTTGGTCTACTGTATCTGTTGCTCCCTATGTGGCCTCCCCTATATCGGTGAGACCAAGCAGAGATTTGAAAACCATTTTGTAGAGCGTCTGCACTCTGTACACAACAATCGACAACACCTTCTAGTCGCGAACCATTTCAAACCCTCCCTCCCACTCCCTGGGTGACATGTCCATCCTGGGTCTCCTCCAGTGTCACAATGACACCACCCAGAAACTGGAGGAACAACATCTCATATTCTGCCTCGGGAGCCTACAGCCCGATGGCCTAAACATGGAATCCACCAGCTTCAAAATCTCCCCGGCCTCATCCCATGTCCAACCTTCCCTCTCATCCTCCTTGACCTGACACAACCTGTTCATCTTCTCTCCCACCTCACTGACCAATCCCCACTACTCCCTACCTGCACTCACCTATCACCATCCCACCTACTTCCCCAGCCCCACCCCTCTCTCTCTATTTATTTCTGAGCTCCCTTCCCCCTCCCCATTTCTGGAAAAGGGTCCTGACCCAAAATGTCAACTTTCCTGCTCTTCTGATGCTGCCTGGCCTGTTGTGTTCCTCCAGCTCCACACTGTGTTATCTCTGACTTCAGCATCTGCAGTTCCTACTATCTCACAGCAGTAATATTATTTGTCGCGTAATCCAGAGGTTTAGGCGAATGGTCTGGGACATGGGTTCAAATTCTACTGAGGAAGCTGGTCGAATTTATATTCTATTAATACAACTGGAATGTGTATCATGTCTTGACCTTTTTATACTTTTTTAAAAAAATCATTCACAGGATGTGGATGTCACAGGCTAAGCCAACATTTAATACTCATCCTCAACTGTTAAGAATCAACCATATTGCTGTTGGTCTGGAGTCACATGCAACCCAGACCAGGTAAGCATGCAGTTTTCTTCCTTGAAGGGTATTAGTGAACCAGATGAAATTCTCCAACAATCGACAATGGTTTCATGGTCATCATTAGGCTCTTAATTCCAGATTTTTTAATGAATTTAAATTCTACTATCTGCCATGGCAAGATTTAAACACAGGTACCCAGATCATGTGGCATCACATCAAGGAGACCTAGCAATGCTAGAATCAATCGGTATCGGGGGCAAACTCTCCATTGGTTGGAGCCATACCTGGCACATAGGAAGATGGTCGCAGTTGATGAAGGTCAGTCGTCTGAGCTCCAGGACATCTCTGCAGGAGTTCCTCAGGGTAGTATCCTCGGCCCAACCATCTTCAGCTTCTTCAATGACCTTGCCTCCATCATAGAGTCAGAAGTAGGAATGTTCACCAATGATTGCCCAATGTTCAGCACCATTCATGACTCCACAGATACTGAAGCAGCCCCTGTTCAAATGCAACAAGATCTGGACAATATCCAGGTGTGAGCTGACAAGTGACAAGTAACATTCATGCCACACAAATGTCAGGCTATGACCATCACCAACAAGAGAATCTAACCACTGCCCCTTGACATTCAATGGTGTTACCGTCACTGAATCCCCCACTAACAACATCCTGGGGGGTAACCACTGACTAGAAACTCAACTGAACTTGCCACATAAACACAGTGGCTACAACAGCAGTCAGAGTAGTGACTCCCCAAAGCCTGCCCATCGTCTATAAGGCTCAAGTCAGGAGTGTGATAGAATACTCCCCACTTGCGTAGATGGATGGACTTCAACAAAACTCAAGCAGCTTGACACCATAAAGGACAAAGCAGCCTACTTGACTGGCAGCACATCCACAAGCATTCATTCCCTCCATTACCAATGCTCAGTAGCAGCAGTACTATCAACAAGATGCACTGCAGAAATTCACCATAGATCCTCAGACAGCACCTTACAAAATCATGACCACTTCCATCTAGAAGGACAAGGGCAGCAGATATATGGGAACGCCACCACCTTCAAGTTCCCCTCCAAGCCACTCACCATCCTGACTTGGAAATATATCGCCATTCCTTCACTATCACTGGATGAAAAATCCTGAAATTCCCTCCCTAATGACATTGTTGGTCAATCACAGCAGGTGGACTGCAGCAGTTAAAGAAGGCAGCTCACCACCACCTTCTCAAGGATAACTAGGGACGGGCTATAAATGCTGGCCCAGTCAGCGACACCCAAGTCCCACAAAATGAACTTCTAAAAAATTACCAGTGTCTCTGGATTTATAGTCTAACCATAATACCACTGGGCAATTACTTCCCCATGAAAATGTCAATGACTGTTACCAAAACCCATCTGATTTTCTGCCATCCTTACCTGGTCTATCCTACATGTTGCTCTAGATCCACTCCATTATGATTCAGTCTTACCTATCCTCTGAAGTGGACTACCAAGGCAATTAGAGTAAGGCAATAAATGTTGGCCATGCCAGGGACACTCGCATCCCATGTGGAGATAATGAACAAGTTAACAGAACTAATAAGTGAATGGGTTCAATACAGGATAGATCCAAATTATTAATGTTTTAATTAAGGATCTTGGCAGGCCATTATCTGTCAGTCAGATTTGATACAGTAAACAATTATCAAGTTATCTATTTCCCCAAATTTGATTGATATAAACTAGGTTTGTGCATTACTAGATGCAATGCAAGATACTGGGTAGCCTTACGTCATAGCTGAGCAGCCGTTATTAGATTTAAATTTTAATACTCGAATATTACTGTATAGTTTTGAATAAGGGAGGTAGATTATATCTACACCATAGAAGGATACTATGCATGCTATTAGAAGATTAATCTTTAAGCATTTCATTGCACATTTGAAACTGGGCTTGCTCTCATTTAGAAAACTATGTTTGCTTCACAGGTGACTTTAAGAAATGCATTTTTATTTAAATGTAAAAAGATGTTCTATTCAGAGATAGTAGGAACTGCAGATGCTGGAGAATCTGAGATAACAAGGTGTAGAGCTGGATGAACACAGCAGGCCAAGCAGCA
>NW_025977446.1:0-6968 GCF_021869965.1 Rhincodon typus | reverse complement strand
GGAGAAAACAGAGTTAACGTTTCGGGTCCGGTGACCCTTCCTCAGAAGGGTCTGAGGAAGGATCACCTGACCTGAAATGTTAACTCTGTTTTCTCCTCCACAGATGCTGCCAGACCTGCTGAGCTTATCCAGCAACTTTGTTTTTGTTCCTGATTTACAGCATCCGCAGTTCTTTTGGTTTTTAGTTAGAAAAACTCATCTGGTTCACTAATGTCTTTTAGGGAAGGAAACTTCCATCCTTACCTGGTCTGGCCTACATGTGACTCCAAACCCACAGCAAGGTGGTTGACTCTTAACTGCCCTCTGAACAATCAGGGGTAGGCAATAAATGCTGCCTGGCAAAAGAAAACAACAAATTACAACTTGTTCAAGACGAGCTGCTTCTAGTTCGACTACCAGGTTATTTTCTTCTACCACTCTAGATTAAACATGACCTGTTAATCCTGATTCCAAAAGAGGATAGTGGCAGCAACTCTACCTTATAACAAACAACAGTACAGATGTGGCATAATAAACAGAAGTACAGAATGAACAGGTAGTACATATATTTCTAACGCTGTTCACTAACTCCTGACTTTACCCTCAGAGAAACTGTGTTCACCTCATAGGTTATGCAATTTTGCAACTCTACAGTTAACCTTCAGTCCCAGCTCCATCCTCAAGATTCAGTGATGCATTCACTCAATAATGAGTCCATTTGCCACACACAAATAATCTGCCAACCCACTTCTGTACTCCAAAAGCAAAGAACAGACACAATGCCCAGTTGTGAGGAGTTAATACCCTTGATGCTTAACCCCAACATGGGTTAGCTCGGAGAAAGAAACTATGAGGATTACAGGTTTATTTGTAACAGTTCGCTACTGCAGATGCGTATTCTAATTGAAATATATTGGCAATTAGCATCTTTATGCTGAAAAGCACCCAGACTGTTTGGTAAAATTCTGCTCATGCCTTGTTTAATTGAAATGACAGGCAGAGTATACCTAGTAAGTAAAGTACAGTTGGCACATGAATTCCTAGTGCACCAGAATGAGAAGGGACAATGTGGGAATTAAACAACAGAAGGTTTCCCATAAAATAAAAAATGAACAGCTGTGAAATACTTAACAACTGGGAATTGGTCCAGGAAGGAGGGGGCTATAATTCATGATATGAGCTTGCACAGCAATTTCGAGGATACTTTGTCCTCGGAGCAGAAATTGCTTGCCACAATAATGGACAAAGTGGGAAAATAAAGCAACTTATTCAATTTAACATCTTTTAATAAACATAACTACATTCATTACAATCTAGCTGCTAGCTGAGATTATGTTCAACTGCAATAAAACATTAGCCACTTGAGCCTTTGGAATATCAAGCACTTTGAGCTGGTTATTCGGAGGACAGGTTGAGGAATAATAAATCCTGTGACTGCCAAACCTTGTCCCTATTCTTCTTAGTACATACAAGTGGACAGTGAAAAAGATTGAATGTGCTGTGGAATGTTGCTTATTCAAAAACAATCTTAACCACCGATTAAATGGTTAAAAAGCTAAGTACTGCTAGACAATGCAGTTCTGATAATTCTGCACAGGTTGATCCCAAATCTGTACTGAATTATTGAATCTCAACCAAAATATTAATAGGCCGCTATTACAGCAACAATAAACATTTACATTTATGTAGCATCTTTAAAGTAGCAAAATGTTCCACAGTACTTCATAGGAGCAGAATCAACACCAATCAACAAGAGAGTCCTAGAGGTCTACAGCACAGAAAAAGGCTCTTCAGCCCATAGAATCTGCTCCAGTCAAAAACACCCACATAATTATTCTAATCCCATTTCCCAGCTCTTGGCCCAGAATCTTGAGTGCCTTGGCATTGTAAGTGTACATCTAAATATTTCTTAAATGATATAAAAGATTCTACGTCTACCACACTTGCATGCAGTGATTTACAGATTCCCACACCCACTGAGCGAAAACATTTTCCTCACATTCGGTTGAAACCTCCTGTCCCCTACCTTAAATCCATGTTCCCTAGTTATTGATCCCTCCACTAAGTGGAAAGGTTCTTTCCTGTCTACCCTGTCTATACACCTCATAATTTTATACATCTCAGTTATGTCCTCCTCAGTCTCCCCTGATCTAAGATAAACAATCCCAATCTCTTTTCATAATTAAATTTCGCCATCCCTGGCAACATCCTGGTAAATTTCTTCTACACCCTCCCAGTGCAATGACCTTGTTCCCATAATGTGCGTTCCAGAATTCCACACAATGCTCCAGCTGTGGCCCAACCAATATTTTATAGAATTCCAGCACAACATCCCTGCTTTTAAACTCTACGTCTCAGTTAATAAAGATAAATGTCCCACATGCCTTCTTAGCCACTTTATGTACCTATCTCACTACCTTAAGTGGCCAGTGGACATGCACACCAAGGTC
Organism: Rhincodon typus; assembly: GCF_021869965.1. Taxonomy (NCBI): domain Eukaryota; kingdom Metazoa; phylum Chordata; class Chondrichthyes; order Orectolobiformes; family Rhincodontidae; genus Rhincodon; species Rhincodon typus. The sequence continues at coordinate 4,539 of NW_025977446.1, read as the reverse complement.
CCTCTGATCCTCGGTCCTTCCCAGGGTACCACCATTAATCAAGTGTTCTCTTGCCTTGTTTGTCCTGTCCAAGGGGGCCCCAGGTATTCACAAAATAATAAAAACATTAAAAATTTGGATGAGCGAATCAAATACAATATTTCCAAGCCTGCTGACTACACAAAATTAGGTGGCATTGGAGAGTAGAGAGTAGGATCTAAAGAAACTCCAAGGTGATTTAGACAAGTTGAGTGAATGGGCAAATATGTGGATAAATGTGACATTGTATGTTTTGATAGGAAAAGAAAACAGAAAAAACAGAATATTATTTGAATACAGATTGATTGAAAAATGTTGATCTATAAAGGAACTAACTAGCCACTAATCAGCCCATCTGTATCCTTCTGTTATCAAAGGCTATTGTCCTCTCTATTGACCATCTCACCAATTTCCATATCATCTGCAAACATTCCGATCAACCATACTACTTTCAAAAGTCTATATACCACAAACAACAAGGACTCCCACACTGACCCCTGTGAAACCCTACTGGATACAGACTTCCAGTCACAAAAACACCCCTCAACATCGCCCTCTGCTTCCTGACAATTAGCCAAATTTCCTTGGATCTCAGGGGTTGTACCTTTACTATCAGTTTTCCAAAGTTCTTGCTGAAGTACAAGTAGACTATGTTGAATGCATTGCCCTCATTTACACATCTGGTCACCTGTGTGAAAAATTCCATCAAGTTGGTCAGATAATTTAACAAAACAATGCTGACTGTTTTTGATTTATCCCTGTTCGTCAAGTGCAGATTAATTCTGCCCCTCAAAATTATTTTCAATAATTTCCCCACCACTGAGGTTAGACTGATGACCTGTAGCTTCCTGATATATCCTTTGTTCCCTTCTTGAATAATGGTACCTCATTGGCAATTGTCCAGTCATCTGTCCCCTCTCCTGTGGGCCAGAGAGCAATTGAAAATTATTGCCAGCATCCCTGCTATTTTCTCCCTTGCCTCACTCAATAACTTGGGATACATTTCATCCAACACTAGAGATTTATCTTTTTTAAGCTTGCCAGACCATTCTTCTCTGTCTATGCTAATTTCTTTAAATATACCACAGTCCTTCTCCCTGATTTCTACACCATCATCCCTCTCACCAGACAACATTGACACAACGTATATATTTAGAATCCTATGTATATCCTCTGACTCCACGTTCAAATATGACAATGATCCTTAATGGACGTCAATCTTTCCCTAGTTATCCTTAACATACCTGTAAAAGAACTTAGGATTTTCCTTTATTTCACTTGCCATTATTCTTTCATGTCCCTTTTATGGTCTCCTAATTTCCTTTTTAAGTTTCGCCTTGCATATTTTGTATTCCTCTAGGGTTTCTGCTGTTTTAAGTTCTCGGTATCTGCCATAAACCTCCCTTTTTCTCTTTATCCAACACTTTATATCCCTTGATTTTCGGCATTTGTTAGGCCCATCTTTGTCTTTATTGAAATATGTTGGTCCTGTACTCTCCCTATTACCTTCTTGAATGCATCCTTCTGTTCTGACACGGATTTTACTAAAATTACCTGCTCTCAATCCACTCTGGCTGAACTAATTAAAATCGGCCTTCTCCTACTTTAGGACTTTGATTTTAGCCCCATCCTTGTCCTTTTCTATAACAATCTGAAATCAAATGAAGTAATGTACATTGTGTATCTAATGGAGTTATGATCACTATCTGAGCAGATATCCAAAACTTGGCCACAAAGTGTCTTAACAGAGGATGTTGTGGCAGAGAGGCAGAGAGTGAATTCCAGAACATAGGGCCTTGGCAGTTGAAAGCACAGCCACCAAAGGTGTAATGACTACAATTAAGGAAATCAGTTTTCAAGAATCAGAGAAGCGGTGGTATGTTGGAGCTATATGGTCTAGTGGAGATTTCAGAGATACGGAGAAGTAAGCCAATTGAACAATTTGAAAACGAGGATGATAATTTTGAAATAGAAACTCAGTCTAAGTGGGAGCCAACGAAGGTTAGGAAAATTGCTTTCTTCCTCCTGCTTCATCTCAGGATTGAAGATGAATTTCTTCCAGTTTGTTATTGTGAGTCCTGGCATGACTGATACTCAAATACCATATCTGCAAACCTTGTCACAAGGGGGAGGTGGTGTTTGCTAGAGTGGGTGGGCTGGATATTTGGGCTTTTTGATGCTCCAGTCACTGTTTTCTCTCAACCTCTATCTGAGCCTTTCAGAAACCCTCAGAATGGTTAGTACCTGCACAGATGTTCCATCTCCACTTTAGGCAGTCTTGGATCTCGATTCCAGCAATTCAGTGGTGATATTGCACTTCGACACGAAGTTTTTAGGAAATATTTGACATGTTTCCTCTGCTTTCCTGACAAACACTTGCCAAGATTGAACTTGAATGGACAGCTTGTTCTGGAAGTCTTGTGTCAGACTTGTGAATTATGTGGCTCACCCAATATAGCTAATTGACTGTAGCCAGTGGCTCAATATTGGCTTTGTTGGCCTGAGAGAGGGTATAGATGTTGGAATGCCTATCCTGCCAGTGGAATTGTAGGATTCTGTAGCCAAAAAATGCTTAGATGACGGAGGAACAAAACTTGGTGCAAGTTAGAATACAAGCAAACTCAACTTTATATATTAGATGACGAGAAATACATTGGAATAATCTAGTCTAGAAGTAACAGAAGAGATGAAGCTTTCAAGATCAATATACTCAGGTAGGGATGGAGTTCAATAATGTGAGGGAGGTGGAAATAGGTGATTTTAGTGAAGGTGTACCTAGCTATCCATATGATTGGAAGATCTAAACAGGTCAACTGTGACACCACTGGAATCAGGAACACCAGTTCATTTTTAACAAAAACTATTACACAACCCTCAGTCGTACACATTGCAACCTGTTTGGTTCAGACTCAGACAGTTGCCTAGGAGACGAATGGAGCCAATGACTAGAGCAAATCTATTGGCAGAAACTGAAAACAATGGCTTTGGTCTTCCCAATTTATTTAGTTACAGTAAATTTGCATTCTTCCAAATTTGCAGTCTGACAATTTTGAGAAACTGGAGAGATTGAGTTGGATGGTGGTGTGCTAGAGCTGGGTTTCATCAGTGTACACGTATTAGAATCTTTTTTGTGTCCCATCAAAGTTAATCATTTCTCAATGTGATTATCAGATAAGGGTTTGTGTTAACATTGGGAATTGTCTGGAAGAACAGTCTCCTTCTAGCTAACCAGGTATCACATCATTTATATGCGATGCCCAGAGCAGTTCCAATCCCTATGTATTGTCAGGAGATATCGGGCTAAACTGATTAACAACCAAACTATCAAATTTGCCATTTTACTGGTATCTGGAGGCTTGATGAGAAGGAACTTCACTTCTATACATATTTTTGGATTTAAAGTGAGAGGACACAGATTTGGAAGAATGCACAGGTAAAAGGCATTCTGCTTTATGCTGTTAGGACAGTCAGGTATACAACCTACAAAAGCCAGGCCTGATTGTCTTATGTCTGCAGGATGCCTGCTTTCGTCAGCTCCCTGTGTAACATAATATTTGCTATAGTTTTTTTTTACCTCAGTAATAAACTTGCAGTCAAAGCACATAGAGTCATACAGGTGTTTTGACCCATCGAGTCTGCACCACCAATTATGACCACCAGATGTGCGCTAATCCCAATTTCCTGCACTTGTCCCATCTCCTTGAATGTTCTGATATTTCACTTGCTCGTGCAAAAATTCTTTAAAGGTTGTAAAGGCTTCCAACTCCTGCTAACTTCCCCCGTGGTGCATTCCACATTTCCACCACCCTTTAACATATCTGAGCCTGAACTATGAGGAATCATTTAACTAATCAAAAAAAAAGTATTCCTTAAAGCAGTGATAGTAGGAACAGCAGATGCTGGAGAATCTGAGATAACAAGGTGTAGAGCTGGATGAACACAGTAGGCAAAGCAGCATCAGAGGAGCAGGAAAACTGATGTCTCGGGCCTAGACCCTTCTTCAGAAATGGGGGAGGGAAAGGGGGTTCTGAAATAAATAGGGGGAGAAGGGGAGCCAGATAGAAGATGAATAGAGGAGAAGATAGGTGGACCTCTCCCATTTCTGAAGAAGGGTCTAGGCCCGAAACGTCAGCCTTCCTGCTCCTCTGATGCTGCTTGGTCTGCTGTGTTCATCCAGCTCTACACCTTGTTATCTCAGATTCTCCAGCATCTGCAGTTCCTACTATCTCGGAAACAGATGCTTTGTTTTCAGATAATATTAACAAATACAGTAAAATGGATGAGAAACAGACTGAATTAGGAATCTTTGAATTCAATTTCTTCAGTGGAGATGAAGATCTATAAAGATGTATATTGCTAGTTGGATCACTATTGTCCATTTTACATGATATTAAAATCAGAATTAGCCCCACTGTCTCTGAATTAGGAAGTGAGAAAATACATAACTTTGGCTAAGAGACAACAAGGTGCAGACCTGGATGAACACAGCAGGCCAAGCAGCATCATAGGAGCAGAGAGGCT
>NW_025977445.1:0-6970 GCF_021869965.1 Rhincodon typus | reverse complement strand
TTCATAATTTTTTATGTTTCTATAAGATCCCCCCTCAATCTTCTGAACTCCAATGAATATAATCCCAATCTACTCAGTCTCTCCTCATAAGCCAACTCCCTCAAATCCGGAATCAACCTAGTGAACCTCCTTTGCACCCCCTCCACTGCCAATACATCCTTTCTCAAGTAAGGAGACCAAAACTGCACACAGTACTCCAGGTGTGGCCTCACCAGCGCCTTGGACAGCTGCAACATAACATTTTGATCGTCCACACCCCCGCATGGATGCCTAAGCTGAGTTCAAGATCTGTTTGCAGTCTGTCTCATTTAGCACGGAGACAGTGCCATGTAACGCAATGGGTGGCATGCACAATGTGAAGGTGAGACATCGCCCCCTCAAGAATTATATTTTGGTCACCCCCTGCCGTTACTGTGACGGACAGATGTGTCTGCTGAGGTCAGATTGGTGAGGATGAGATCAAATGTGTTTTCCCTCTTCTTGGTTCTCTCACCACCTGCAGGACCAATCGAACAACTATGATTTGGGACCTGACCAACTGCTGCCAAGCCACTCTTAGTGATGGACATTGAAATCGCCAATGCAGAGTTCATTCTTACCAGCCTCAGTATTCCATCCATGTGCTGTTCAACATGGAGTACGACGGATTCATCAGCCGAGAGAGAACAGTAGGCGGGAATCAGCAGGCGGTTTCCTTGTCCACGTTAAAGCGGATGCCCTGAGACTGAATGGGACCAGGATGCCATGTTAAGAACACCAAGTTAATTTCCTCGAATATGTCACATTGTGCCGCCACCTATGCTGGGTCTGTCATGAAGGTGGAACAGGACATATCCGTGGATGGGGATGGTGAATCTGGGACATTGTCTCTAAGATGTGATTCCGTGAGTTTCAGATTGATTGTTATTTTACAAGAAAAACAGCTGTCCTTTGCCAATTTTCCTTTTAAAAATAGAATCCGTGACATTTATTGTGGAAACATGGAAACAGTCTGATCCTCCCCGCTGCAGAGACATCCATGTCACCGGGAAACAGCTCTCCCAAACCCCGGGCCATCTCTCTTCGTGCCTTTCCATTTTTTGTCTGTCCCCAAGTATCTGATTGCATTGCCACAGAGATCCTGTTTGAATTCCGGATCTGTTCAAAGAATCCTGATTATTTCAACGTCTTAGATCGGGTAATGACACCGAGAACATCAGAGTCAATGCTCCAGCGTCACAAAGATGGGGAAGATGTCTTGACTGGCTCTGCTCATTCAGACCGTTCACCCTTCACTCTGCCCCGAGTCTGGTTCGCAAAGATCTTTGAAAGATTCCCGAAGCTGGAGACTGGATTTTCTATGTTGTTTCCTTCCCATGTTTCGCCTCCCAACTAACAAATTTCGCGTTGTTTTTCATGTTATGGGTGGGCTTGGGCAGTTTGATTGAGGTGATAGTGAGAAATTCTTTCCACTGACCAGGGCGAGTAACAGTTCGATTCCGTCGTCTCCGAATGTGAGATTTTCACTGCAAAGACCCTTTGGGATCTCAGACGGTCTTAGATTTCATAATGAACCACGTTCACACACTCCCAAAGATTTTCGCGAAAAGACGTCAAACAGCGAAGAGAGGACGCAGCTACAGATAACAAGGGCTCAAGCGGGATTTAAACGCGGGACCTCTCACAGCCTCATCAACGACCCTCACACCTCTACACCAACGAACAGTTTCAACGAGCATTAGCTTTCTGTTATAATCTAGTTGATCCTCATACAGTGATCTTTGGTTGTTGGAGACCGGTTTCAAGTTCTATATGCTCCAGAGGTGTGTAATAATATCTTTGAACAGGCTGCTTACATTTAAAAAATTTCTGTTCGGGCAGTGAAAGCTGCAATGAACAGCTTTTTCCCATTCTGCCCCTGCTCCCGGGCTGATGCTATTTTCTCCTTTCCCGGAGCACTGGGCTGTCTTCAATGGCAGATGGATCAAACCATTTCCCTCCACGAGCAGGCAGTGCTTGGGGATGGTATACGTTTTGCAGCTCCTTCTTGAACACTGGAAGGGTGAAGAAGCTGAAGAGGCAGAATCAGACGTCAAGAAATTATGAACTACTATTGGGAACTTTCATCAAATGGCATTAATCAGAGACAGAGAGAAGGATGCAGAGCAGCTAGAAAAGAGAGAAGTCGCAACTGGAGACTATTCCCTTTAGAAACTTAATGCGGGATCTTTCTGTGCAGCCTGTTTGGTTTTCAGGATTCGACTTCACACAGCAATCTCGCAGAAAGTCTTCTGCAACGCGGACGTCGGTTTCTTTGTTACGACCGGGCAGGGATTAATATCTGACACGAACAGTCCCAGATTAAGAGAATCCAACTGAAACACTCACTCACTGAGAGTCATCCCCGACGTCCCTGAGCTGCGGAGCTACAGACAGTTCAAAGCGGAAGGGAGGGTTAAAAATGAGCCATTGTTTCTCACTCGCCTGCTCTGTCACAGGGACAGTGAACAAAATCAGAAGTCACATGACACCAGGTTATAGTCCAACAGGTTTATGTGAAATCACACGCTTTCACAGCGCTGCTCCTCCATCAGGTGAAGTGACACTTTTCACCGGCATCTCCACATCACAGAGTCAGGGAGAGTGACGTCATAAACCCATGGCGTCATTCCCGTGCAGGAAGAAGCCGTTCAGCCCATCGAGTCCACGGCGATTCTCTGTCACTTGTATCTCTCCGTGGTTATTCATAATTGGTAATATCCGTCCTAATAATGGTGAACCGTACCTGTGTCGTGATGCTGTCTCCTATCCTCTTGTCCTTCACAACTCTTCATTTCACCTGAAGGACGCTCCTTCCTGATACAGCGTGGGGAATTACTGCAGGGAGTCCTTCGCATGTAAAACACTACAACTGATATTGTTTTCAAATTCAACACTTTATTTCTGCGATCTCAGAGAACAGTTTTAACAAATAAGACCATCGCAGACCGACACAGAACAGGAGAAGGCCATTCAGACCTTCAAACGCGTGTCACCTCACTTGCGTAAACTTGGTCCATGTATCAATATGAGATATCTATTTCAGATGCACAGACTTACAGGAAGCAGACCAAAACACATCAAAATGTTGAGATCTGATTTCAATGAGATCGAGTTCAGTCTGAGATCCCTGACAGTGTTTGCAGTGAATATATCGTGGACGGGGAAGAAGGATGCAAATTTTAAACAACCCCTACCCGTAGTCAACAGACATCATCACTGGTGGTGAAAAGTCCTCTGTAAGTGCAACTCTCTTTATCTTTAATGTTCTAAAATCCCATTTACCTGTTTACTGATCCTCACCTGTGGAAACAGTTTCTCACTGTCCAGCACCATGAAATCTCCATTTAACCTTCTTTGCTCTAAACAGAAAAATCCCGACATTTTGAATATCTCCACAAATCTGAATTCCCTCAGCCCCGGGCATGATGAAGCCTGAAGATTGTGACGTGATTTTGGGAACAAAATTCAGTTGGTAGGTGGAAACATGGAAAGAAAACAAAACAGAAACCCAATCTCCAGCTTTACGAATCTTTCAAAACTTTCTGTGATCCAAGTGGAAACAAATGGTATAATAATCCATCAATGGAAAGAACCCGGTTCCAGGAGAAGGGGCAAACAGCACCGTCTCGGGAGCAGGGAGACAGATTGAGAAGAAAATATTCTTGAAATTCTTTGCTGCTTCGAATTCCCCAAACAAAGTGGAATGTACTTCACTCTGAAAGGGGTGCAAGCTTGTCAGATGGCTCGTTGGTCTAGGGGTATGATTCTCGCTTCGGGTCTTGTGTGCCGCTGATATGCGAGAAATCGCGGGCGAGCTCAAATTTCTTATCTTCACTTTCACGACACTCCCCAACCAGCTTTCCGAAAAATGAAGCCGGTCTAACATTATCGTGAACACAGCGCAGTGAAACACTTGTTCAAAGCGAAAAAGACTGTTTCCGGATGTTTGCTCCGCAATCTGAATGATTCCAGAGATCGCAAGAACGACAGATGCTGGAGACAGAATCGCTACAGTGTGGAGCTGCAGGTGCGCAGCAGAGGAGGAGGAGAGTCGATGGTTTGATCCAAGGCCAATCATCAGAAAGAATTCTCCGCCGCATTATTGCTCAATTATGTATGTGTCAAAGTTCATGAAGCTGGGACGCAAAGTGATTGGAGACAGTGCTGAACAGATTCACGTGAATGGTGACGTGTGTGAAGAATGTCAGCAAGAAAGATAGATTGGAAAGTTGAGATAGTTCTCCGTGGAGAACGGAAAACTGGTCTGCTTAAAGCTTTCCAAGTTGTGAGGGGTATGAACAGAGGAAATAAGGGGGTGAAAATGCTCACACACCTGTAAAGATCAAGACCGATCAGGCAGAGGTTTAAAGTCATGAGGAAAAGAAGAATTACATGACAAAACGTTTTTGTGCAACGACTAAGTGGATCTGTAAATCCCTGTCTGACTGCGACAAAGAGGTAGATTCATGCCACACAACACGGAATTCGATGGTTCTGTGAAAAGTCACAATATGCAGAGTTACAGGGAGAAGGCAAGAGAATGATATTAAAACAGACACTCATGTACTTATTGCGGAGACCCGGCGCACCCACAGCTAAGACGAGCTGCATGGCCTCTGTCTGCGTTTTGACAAATTTTGTGATTCTGAGTGGAATCACAGCTCGACCAACAGAATGTGGGAACTTAGACAAAGGTAATATTTACACAAGCGCGACACGTCGAAGCAACAGAATATTACATAACAACAGTGAAGATCTTTTGACATCATTCTTTAAGGTACGTGCCACACACCAGATGAAAAGCTGAATACTTGTTGAAAAAGTCACACATTAGAACAACAGAGTGGTGCATCTGGACCGTCCTAGGCCCATACTCCGGAGATCAAAAATTCGAAGCCATTTTCTGCTATTTGTTACAGGCATGTGGTGCTCTGTCCCGTACCCTGGGTTTCGATCAGTTTTCCGCTTCCCATAGCTTCATGCGTCTGAAATAAATATCTCATATTGATACAGTGGCCAAGCTTACACAGGGGAGGTGACATGCTTGTGAAGGTCTTCTGCTGTTCTCTGTCGTCTGCTCTGAACTGAATTGTAAAACCTCTTATCTGAGATGGGAATAAACTGGGGAAGCTGAAACACATCTGGTGCAGTTTTTTTCCATTCCTGGCAGTAATTCCGCACGCCGTTTCAGATGTGAATGGTAAGAGGATCAGCATGTCGCAGACAGCATCGGAAGGCATAGTGGTTCAATGATTAGCACTGCTGCCTCACAGCGCCACAGACCAGGCTTCAATTCTGCCCTCGGGCGACTGTCTATGTGGAGTTTGCATATTCTCCCCGTTCCCGGCGGGTGCTCTGGTTTCCTCCCACAGTCCAAAGATGTGCAGGTTAGGTGGATTGGCCGGGCTAAATTGCCCGTAGTGTTCGGCGATGTGTGGGTTATGGGAGGAATGGGATTGGGTGGGATGCTTTGAGGTGCGGTGTGGACTTATTGGGACGAAGGGTCTGTTTATGCATTGTAGGGATTCTATGAGCATTATGGTGCAGACACCGCTATTAGGGAGATATATCACCGACACTTCAGAGAAATACAAGCGACAGAGAGTCGCCGTGGCTCGATGGGCTGAACGGCCATGGGTTGATGACGTCACACTCCCTGCCTTTGTGACGGAGCGGGTGAGGGAGACACAATGGCTCATTATTAACCCTCCCTTCCGCGTTGTACTGTCTGCAGCCCCGCAACTCAGGGCCGATGGGGATGTCTCTCAGTGCATGAGTGTTTCACTCGGATTCACTTAATATGGGACTGTTGGCGTCAGATATTAACTCCTGCTGTGGAAGCCACAAACAAACGGACGCCCTGTGTGCAGACAAATTCTGAACACCAACGTCTCTCAGTGAGTGAATGTTTCACTTAGATTGTCTTAATCTGGGATTGTTGGTGTCAGATGTTAACATCTGGCCTGGAGGCAGTAAACGAATGGACGCATGCATTGCTGAGATGTTTCTTGCAAGATTACTGTGTGCAGGCAAATCCTGAAAACCAAACAGGCTGCATATAAAAATCTCATTTTAAGTTGCTGAAGGCAGAAATCTCCAGTTTCGTGTTGTCTCTTTCCCATCAGCTCTCCAAGCTTCTGTCTGTCTCTGGTAAATGTCATTTGACGAAAATTCCAAATCGCTGTTTACAATTCGTTGCACAAGCCTGATTCTACCCCTTCTGCTCCTTCCCTTTTCCAGAGATGGAGCGACAGAGCATATACCATCCCCCAGCACTGCCTGTCCGTGCAGAGAAATGGTTTAATGCATCTGCCAATGGAGAGAACCGTGTCCCAGGGAACAGGGAGAATGAACGAGAAGAAGATGTTCATTGTTACTTTCACTGCCCCAAGCAACGGGGGAAGAGTATTTTTGTCTAATAAATCTGTTCAGGGATGTCATTACACACCGCTGGAGCAGATAGAACTTGAAATCTGGTCTCTAAAATCGAAGTAGGGACCATATCACTATCTGAGTGACCCCTGATTTATTGTGAAGGAGGACTTCACTCGGCTGGGTCATTGGTCTCGTCGTCTGATTCTCGCTTCAAGTGAATGTCGAGGGGACGAGAAGTTGCAGGTTTGAATTCTGCATGAGCTCTTGTTGCCTTTGAAACGTGTTCTTTTAAATCTTCGGGAAACAATGAAGGTGGTTCTTTGTGAACACAGCAGGCCAAGCAGCATCATAGGAGCAGAGAGGCTGACGTTTCGGGCCTAGACCCTTCATCAGAAAAGGGGGAGGGGAAGGGGGTTCCGAAATAAATAGGGAGAGAGTGGGAGGCGGATAGAAGAGGGATAGAGGAGAGGATAGGTGGAGAGGAAACAAACAGGTCGAAGAGGCGGGGATGGAGCCAGTAAAGGTGGGTGTAGGTAGGGAGTTAGGAAGGGGATAGGTCAGTCCAGGGAGGACG
>NW_025977444.1:0-6970 GCF_021869965.1 Rhincodon typus | reverse complement strand
ATTTCTGAAGAAAGGTCCAGACCCGAAATGTCAGCTTTCCTGCTCCTCTGATGCTGCTTGGCCTGCTGTATTCATCCAGCTCTACATCTTGTTATCTCTGGAGAAGATTTATGCTCATCCAGTACTGACTTCAGAGAAGCAGTTAGATTGTCTCTGAGCTATTTGTTGTATTGTCATATTGTACATCAGTTGCAGGTTTTGGGCAATTATTCACTTGGTGCTTTTACAATGATGCCTGAATAGGTGCGACTTTCATGCTGGGGAAGGTGTCTCAGCGGAGCAGCTACAAAATGGAATGGGGTCCTTTGCCACCAGAAATGGGTTGCAAGCAGCCACAGGGACTCTCAAGAACAAAGATAGGTTTCTTTAAAAACCTCCATCAGTTTTCTGGGATTCCCCCTGGTATTTTATTCAAAATTAGGCCCATAGCCCTCACTCATCATGTTCCCTCAATCTTCTTACTGTCTCCCCACACACATCCCTGTCAACTTATAACAATTTCTGTCTTCCACCCATCCCAGTGCCTCCTCATATACTATGGGCCAACTCACACCAGCCTCTCGTACCAGTCAAAACACGTCAATACCTAATCACCCTGTAAACAATTTGTACAGAAGGAATGTAACAATGGCATGTGTGAAGAGGCTTAAAAAGCAGATAATCATAAATTTCCAAAAAAAAACTACAATCAACCTTTAAAGTTCCAGTAGCAGAAACCAAAAGCACTTTACAGCTGTTTTTCTTTTGAAAATAACATTAAGCAATATTTTTCCTGATGTGTTGCTGGTTCTGCAAATTAATAGAAGTCTAGCTCTCAGCCTGCACTTATTATGCATATTTCGTTGAAACAAGTACACACAAGGCAAAGCATTGTTTTATTGGCATATTTATCTTAGATTTGTGAGTTTGAACATTTTTGGATTGTAGCAACGGCAGTTTCTTTTTACAAGAAGTTATGAATGGCGATCTGCTTATGCTTATTCACAGATGCCTTTATGACTATAGGGTACATTGGTTCTATACAGAATGTATACAAGGTGAATAGACAATAACATGTTATGAGTTTGCATAGATAGTATGAGGAGCATTGGCATGGTTGGAGGGCATGGACTGGCATGGATGGTATGAGGTACCATTTGTAGTAGGTGGGGGACATGAGATGAGGTAATGACATGAGCAAGACATTTTGAGTAATCCTTCAAGACATTTCCACACCCTGGTCACGGTTCCTGATACCTCTAAGTGACCGTGAACCATGGGCCCTCGAGAAGCTAATCACAGGCATTGTGGAGGAGTTAGGATATCCAAGCTGATAGGTTGGCATTGCAGAGACCCTTCTTTTCCCTTGTTAGCAATATCGGTGGTTGCAGGAACAGGGATGAATCTCAGAATTGGATTGAGTCCTCCATCTTTAATGGTCTATGAAATCAGGGAGACTCTGTTTACGTTCAGCTCAGTAAATGGGTTGAGAGAGGTGATAGTGAGGAAGAACCAGGTGCCCTCAATGTGCATGTGGAAACTGTCACTATGTTATTTTCATTTTGATCATCCAACATCTGCTGTGTACATCCAGTAAGTAACAGGGTAAGATGTGACTGAGATTTCATTCATTTATTTCATTGCTTTATTATAACATTTAAAATACATTGGTTGTTATTTTCCTTCTTACTTGCTAGATTTACTGATGTTTTCCTGATCATTTCGAGCACTGAGAGAAGATTCAGAGCTTTTTTTGTCCGTATCTGTAACCATATCTTTTTGTCCTTTCCCATAACACATTAACATTGGATGAGTTCCAAAAGTGCTGATACTATTTAAAAACAAATCAATATTATGATATGAATGAGTTTTCAATGTTGTCTGATCTTTGTTTGTCGCTCCTTGCAGCCCTGCTTGTTAAAGCTTTAATTTATGTTTTGCTTAATTCATTAAGAACATCCTAGTTAAAGAGATGGTTGGATATTGAGGAAGCATATAATCAGTTTCTGGCTGCTACAACAGCATTGTGATTGCGAGATAATTTTAGGTTTTTTAAGTATATTGTTCTCAGGCAAAGATGAAAAAAAAGCCCTGTGAAAATTGGGATATTTTTCTCGCAAGGAAACAGATGTGATCTGTCCTTCAAGAACTCACGCTAGAGTTGGCTGCAAAAAAAGACCCAATATGATCTGAGTTCTAAATGTTCACTTTCTCTGTGTTTAAAAATTAGATTGATTAAATGGTATTATGCAGGATTGAAGCTCTCACAGAATTTCGGGTTTTGCATGGCACACTAAAAATCATAATTGACAGTCCGTTAATTATGATCCACTTGCACTTTTAATTAAATTTCAGCAACTTCAATGTGCAAGATAATTGAGTACTGGGAAAACAGATCCCCTTTGTCCTGCAGTGCACAGTTAAGCACTCAGTAAATTAACCACATAGCAAGTGGGAGCAAATTACTGCAGATGCTGGAATCTGTACAGAAAACAAACTGTTGGAAATCACGGTAGGTCAGGCAGTGTCCATGGAGAGAGAGCAAGCTAACATTTCGAGTCTCGATGACTCTTCATCAGAGCTGCTTTCTCTCTGGATGCTGCCTGACCTGCTGTGATCTCAGCATTTTTTTGTTTTCAGTAACTGCATAGCACATTTTTCACTGCTTGACTCCAACAATCTGCCACCTTTAAACTCTCAGATCCTACCTTTCCTTCCTCAATATCTAATAGGTCTTATTACAGACAGGGGATGGATAGTACAATGGTTCCCCTTTCATTTTACACCTCTCAACTAGCTATAACAAGAGATAGTAAGAACTGCCGATGCTGGAGTCTAAGATAACACAGTGTGAGCTGGAGGAACACAGCAGGCCAGGCAGCATCAGAGGAGCAGGAAAACTGATGTTTTGGATCAGTACCCTTCTATTTTCAGAAATGAAGAAAGGTCCCGACCTGAAACATTAGCTTTCCTGCTCCTCTGATGCTGCCTGGCCTCTGTGTTCCTCCAGCTCCACACTGTGTTAGCTATAACAAGATGTGCTTTAAGTTTAAAACAGTGTTTAACGCCTTGAGACCTATGACTGTCAACAACAAACAGAATTCTAGTTTTCCATCAGTTTATAAAAAGGAAGAATTGATGTTCGTTTCCCAACACCCAAAAGTGTTGAGAAAATATGCACTCAAGACAAGATGAGTACAAAATAGGTAGCATGCACTTAGAGTTTTTAAAGAGTCCAAAAGCTTCATTATTGCTCTTGACATTTGAAGTGAAATCTGGAAATGCTGCAGGCCTGATGATTTCCTTTTGGTTCACTGAAGAAAATAGACATTGGAAGGTTCTGGTGATAAATTCACAGTGGCTTACTCATTGCAATAGTGTTTTTCTGGCTTTGTTCCAGTCAAATTTATAGCTGAGCACCAGCAGTGAAGATTTGGCTTTGTTCTGCTAATCTGTAGACATAAGACTAGCCCATCTTTTCTGCCTGTTAGTATATTGTAGACAGATTTCTTCCTTTGCTGGGTGGGATTTCCTCTCCTCATAGTCTCTCTACTTCCCAGGCTGTCTAATATTACAGCTGTTTTGAGATGTGTGATATTAAATGTTTCTTCTCTCAAGCTGGTTTCTGAAAGCGAACCAGAATATTGGAGTTTCAATAGTCCACATAAGTAGCCCCTGATGACTTTAACATTGTTTAGACTGTAGGATTTGAATCTGAGCCATTTGTATCCACTTGTGTTATGAATATTTGCTTCTTCATATTCATTCTGTGGAATTCTATTCAGCAGCCACTATGCCTGTGTGGTCTTGTGCATAATTTTCCGAAGGCATTTGCCAATAGTAGCTGTTAAATTCACGGGAGAGATTTGTTGTGTCCTTCATGTCTTGTCAAAGGAATGTTCCAAAAGGTCACTTGCACTTTAATGCATTGGCCAGAAAATCTGAGCAACTTCATGCATATTTGTATACAAGGAAGAAGTTTACCCAATCACTCTACATTTTTACTGTACTGATTGCCTATTATCTACATTTTTTAAAAAAGCATTCATTTCTCATACATTCAGAGCTACTAATGTGTGTTTGTGATGCTCTCCATACAGGAATTTCTGCTTAGCATTATTGTTACTTATACAACAATGACTTATTTTAAATGTGGTAAATCTAGGTGGGCAACTCAATTATGTCATCCTTTAACCTTCCACATTGGAAAGATTACAAGTCTAATCTTTGCAACCTACCCATATAATTTAAACCGTTTAGCCCCATTTATGTTCTGGTGAACCTGAATCTTTAGGAATAGGAAACTGGCTGGACTGTCTGATATGTGTATCTGAAAATTGGCCAAGTGTCAGTTTCAGGGAGCTTCACAGAATGTTTCTATCTGTGAACTCCAGGGAGATGTCTCACACAATTCTCTGCTGCTCAATGCATTATAAATGCACCATGCCCCTCCAATGCTTTGGTTGTGCTATCTCATGGTCAGCAGGACTGGAAGTATTTGCTTCTGCTGGGAACCTCTGGGGATTTGTAGCACTGGCTAAAGCCCAGCTATGAAAGGTGCTACCCTGGCATTACCATTTACCATGTACTGCTGCATAAAGGAAAGGGAAGTTGGACTGCTCTTCACTGGCGGGGACTTTAAGGTCCTGCTGGATGGGTTAGTGGATAGGAGAGCTGTCCCATTCCCTGAGGACCACCAGAGGATGCCATGGCACCAGACTCTGCTAGCCTGGTCTGAAGCTGTCAGTGCAGTGGCCATGGTCCGCAGGAATGCCCAGTGGGTGCAAGAAGTAAATGGTCTTCTGTACTTTGCAAGGGCAAGCGGCACTATCTTCTCTCTCCTACCTCACACTCACTCTCACTCTGCCACTGCTGACATCTCCCAACAAGGCTCAGCATTTAACACTATTGCATCCTCCCTCACTCACTCTCATCCCTCCCTTTCTTTCCCCCAGACTACTAACCCCGCTTGGTCTCGGTCATTCCTACTTATTCACTTGGGACACCTCATCACCTTTTGTTCACTTGCATCAGCAATAACAGCCACTTTCATCTCAGTCAGTCTCTCCCTTTGTCTCATTCCATGAAAAACTAACTCACAGAGAGCCAGGAAAAGTGACAGTCACCTCCTCACCCCCCAATAAAGGAGAGAAAACTTGATTTTGCTGGAGTGAACCTTGATGATTCATGGTGATGCTGAGACTTCTGCCCCCCTAAACAAGTTAATTTTTTGCCAATTGCTGCACTCTTCTCCCATTACCAACGCTGTGAATGTATTCCTAACACACCCAAGCTCCTGCCTTATATTGCACTCATCTCAATCTTGTCTTCTGCAAGCACAAGTGACAGTCACACAATCTCCACCCTGAAGGGAGCAACACCTCCAAGCCTCATTGTATCCTTCAGCTCAGAGGAAACATACATTGAACCCACAGGAGATTCACTGGAAACCCTCTCTCCTTCCCCAGTTCAAATATTGCCATCCAGGTGGGCATTATAGCTCAAGTACAGCCAGGTGCACATTCTGGTGGGTATATCACTGCTACGTATAGATGGCTGGCCAAGGAAGAAATACCCCAGATCACAAAGGCCTGTTGGAGGCTAGGCATCTGCTCAAACCCAGGCAGGAAAGGACCCCGTGTTGTCAGTTCATGAATAACTTCATTAAATTGCAGAAACGGATAAAGGAGCAACAGGCAAGTTTAATTGGAGACCCTCAGAATAGTGGATCAAAACTTGGAAGAGTCCACCAAACTATCTGACATGTGCATATCTGGTTGTCTCCACAGACTGGTTAGCAACTGCCTTGGAAACAGAACTCCAACACACTCACCATTTAATGGGTGTATGCACAGAACTACCTCTATCACTGTAGCCATTGGGGTTTAGCAACAGCAAGGTAAATGGGGAACAAGGAACTCCGTGCTCATTCTAGGCGCCCCTTCCTTACAAAGAGACAGGGTGGTACCAGTTGGCCTGCAGCTGGAAGAGGAACTACATTCAGCTCCCCCCCACCAAGAAGTCTCCTCTCAGAACAATTCAGAGGTGCCCCACCCTTCCGTCTCCAAACTGTGAAGGATGACCCCGTATCTGGCCTGGACACTCTCAGCACATCTGGACCATCTAGACATAAATGCACTGTGCTTGCCTGTCCAAAACTCTGAAGCCAACAAGCCCCACTGTAAAGCAGGCTCCCTCCAGCTCAGCAGCAGTACCCATGACTACATCTAGATACAGTGGGAGAGAAGGGTAAAATAAAACTATCTGACAGTATAACTGAAGCAGAAATTGTTGGAGAAACTCAGCAGGCCTGGCAGTGTCGGGTGGGAAGAAAACAGAGTTAATGTTTCAAGTCCAGTGACTCTTCAGTAGAGTTACCAGACTCAAAATGTTAACTTTCCTTTCTTCCCAGAGATGCTGCCAGATCTGCTGAGTTTCTCCAGCGATTTCTGTTTTTATTTCAGATCTCTAGCTTCCACAGTTCTTTGCTTTACTTACCTGAAAACATAAAGTGGGCACACATGAAACTTGATTGTAAACCCATCATCACATTTTCAAATATAATTTCAGTTTTGATTATAAACTATTTTGGCTATAACTACAAGAATGAAGGTAGAGAGGCTAGCTTTCCTTAACACCACACAATATTGTAAACTTATCTGAACAATAGTGAAATTTTATAGTGTCCACACCAACATAAAACTTTGTCTTGATTGAATGAGGGAGCATCAGATGTTATAGAACATAGAACATAGAACATAGAACATTACAGCGCAGTACAGGCCCTTCGGCCCTCGATGTTGCGCCGACCTGTGAAACCAATCTGAAGCCCATCTAATCTAAACTATTCCATTATCATCCATATGTTTATCCAATGACCATTTAAATGCCCTTAAAGTTGGCGAGTCTACTACTTTTGCAGGCAGGGCATTCCATGCCCTTACTACTCTCTGAGTAAAGAACCTACCTCTGACATCTGTCCTATATCTAT
>NW_025977443.1:0-6970 GCF_021869965.1 Rhincodon typus | reverse complement strand
TCAGAACTCACCACAAGACTTCTACGACCGCTGGGCATCAGAGTGGCACGCAAGCCCACATCAACCCTATGACAAGTGCTCACCCGAACTAAAGACCCACTCCCTACCATGGACAGGACCAACGTCATCTACAAGATCCCCTGCAGAGACTGCGAGAAACACTACATCGGACAAACAGGAAGGAAACTAACAACAAGAGTACATGAACACCAGCTGGCTACAAAAAGACACGACCAATACTCACTCATCTCAATCCACATGGACAAGGAGAACCACGACTTCGACTTGGACAACACCAAGATCCTGGGACAGGCTAGGCAGAGACAAGCACGAGAATTGCTGGAAGCATGGCACTCCATGAAGCATGCTATTAATATACACATTGAACTCGACCCCATATACATTCCACTACAGAGGAAACCTGGAAGTGAGGCAATCCATTGCAACGGACTCCAGAGTTTAAAAACCAGGTGGGAAAACACACCGACGCTTCATCAGAGGCTGCACTGAGGATGTTACCAAGCATGGTAATGAAACGTCTGCGGAACAATAAACCAGCTCGGCGAGCCAACCAACCTCAACAATCCTTTGGGATGTGGAGACTGGTGAGGTTTAGGTGAGGAGCATGGGGACCCTATCATTGTTGTGAGAGGGAAGGGAAGGTAAGGGGTGAGGGCAGAAGTGCAGGAGATGGGCCTAAGGGGCCTATCAACTATAGTAACAGGGAATCCTCAGTTGAGGAAAAAGGTGGACATTTCTCAGGGCCCCCTGCGGATGTTGGCATTATCGGAGATGGTGAATGGACTGGAGTCCTTACAGGAAGCAGGGTGTGAGGATGTATAGTTGAGGTAACTGGGAGTCCTTGGGTTTGTAGTGGATATTGGGGGTGGGGCAGCCTTTCCCCACAAATGGAAACAGAGATGTTGAGAAAGGGAAGGGAGGAGTCAGAGATGGACCAATTGAACGTGGGAGCAGGGTGGAAATTGGAAATGAAGTTGGTATATTTTTCTAATCCAGAAAAGGATAGGGAAGCAGCACCAATGATGTCATTGATGTACCGGAAAAAAAGTTGTGTGCAGGGATCCAAGTAGGATTGGAACAAGGAATGTTCCACGTACTCCACAAAGAGACAAGCACAACTAGGACCCATTTAGGTACCCCTGGCCACATCTTTGATCTGAAGAAAGCGGGAGAAGCCCAGCAGAGGAGGGTTGTGGTGGATGGGGACGGTTCAGACCTTCTTTCCAAGAAGAAGCAGAGAGCCCTGAGACCGTCCTGATGGGGGACGGACATGCAAATATCAAATGTACATTTTTACGTAGCCAAATTTCTTATTGCAATCCTGATGTGTTCCACTAAACATTAAGTTGCTAAATGAAAATATGTGTCCATAATTCACCATATAATAAACATGGGTGACATTCCTGACCTGAAATTTTTACATTGAGAACCTGTTGGCTGCCTTCAACTGATATGTCCTCAAAGTCTTTTTTTCAATTTACTACTTTTGCTGACTTATGATTGTTATTAGCTTAAAATGTTACTAACTTGAAGACATCAATAACAATTATGTAACACCTGCTAGCAGCCTATTCTCCCTATCTCACTCCCTTCCACTTGGGGCATTTCCCTCCCTCTGGCTTTCTACTTCTCTTTCCTATCCATCTGACTGCTTTCCACTGACTGCTCCTTCGCTGTCTCATTCCTTCCTTCTCTCTCTCACTCTCCTCAGTTTCCCACTCGTCTCCCTACTCCATTATGGGATGTTATAACCTTGGATTTGGGGAATAGCTGTCGAAAAACTAATAGGACATCAATGTGCATGGTAGACTGTTTGATTTGAAATTAATTTCATTTGATAGTTTTTGAATTTGATGTAAACTAAATAGAAAACTCTTGAACTCAATAATGACCATCTTCAAGCTTTACTTTTGGGTAGATATTCCCATCCTATTTTTCTGGTACAAAGAAGGAAATTGTTTGCTTGTGTAAAAACCTTTGAACATGAGATAGATACGCATCTGAACAATTGTTCATCAGAAACATACACAATGTCCCTCTTTAAATTAGACGCATTTTGAAATATGTGAAAATAAATATGCATTACATAACCAAGACGCTGCAATATGATGAATCAAGTTGTATGGCTAAATGTCCGCACAAAAACATGTCAATATTTATATGAAAATAAGTGACGATAACATGTTGATGAGAAGTAGCCAAATTTTATTTGAGTATGGACTTTGCGTTCCAAAAGTATTTTACTAAAAACATGAACCTTTGTATATGGTTGACTTTTCATTTTCTCCCTATCATAAGCTGTACCTTTCAATAACATGCTAACTATGAACTACTGGAAATGATGTAATATTTCCTGTATGGCTAATTGTTACTCCATTGCAAAGTTTTGCCCTTTCTTTTTTCCAAAATGTCCAACCAAGCAACTCCAATTAAGAGATAGAATCAGAAAATTTGGTCAATATTTTGTTCTTTTGGTCAATATTTTCTTTGCCAGTACAATAAAGCCCAAAATTAAGTAAAACAGTGGAACACATTTGAGGAAATGAGGGGAGGCTCTTTTCCTTTCTATTCATTTTAGGGATGTGAGTGTCACTGTCTGACCAGCATTTATTGCTTGTCCCTACTTGATGGTGGTGAGCTACCATCTTGAACTGCAATGCTATTAGGGAGGGAATTCCAGGATTTTAGCTCAGGGACAGTGAAGGAATGGCAATATATTTCCAAGTCAGAATAATGACTGGCTTGGAAGGGAACTTGAAGGTAGCAGTGTTCTGATATATCTTCTGCCCTTATCTTTCTAGATGGAAGTGGTCGTGCGTTTGGAAGGCGCTGTCTGAGGATCTTCGGTGAATTTCTGCAGTGCATCTTGTAGTTAGTACATATTGGTGCCACTGAGCGCCGTGGTGGAGGGAATGGATGCTTGTGGATGTAGTGCCAATCAAGCAGGTTGCTTTGTCCTGGATAGTGTCATGTTTCTTGAGTGTTGTTGAAGCTACACCCATTGAGGCAAGTGGGGAATATTCTATCATACTTGTGACTTGTGCTTTGTGGATGGTGGACAGGCTTTGAGGAGTCAGGAGGTGAATTACTCACCACAGTATTCCTGGCCTCTGATCTACTCTTGTAGCACTGTGTTTATGTGGTGGGTCCAGCTGAGTTTTTGATTAATGATAATCCCCACAATGTTGATAGTGGGGACCTGGTCTTGAGTCAACAAAGTTGTACCTCACATGCAAAGCCCCACCAGTCCAGCAGACCAGATATCTTGGAATCCTTTACTGTGTTGCAGCATGAAAACAATGATGGGATTTAGATCTGTCCAATTTCCTTGCTTATACCAATGCGTCTGTCAGCCTCCGTGATTGCCAGTAGGGGCATTATGTTCGGCACAAGATTGTGGGTCGAAGAGCCCATTCCTGTGCTGTATTGTTCTATGCTCTATATTCTTTCAGCAGCAAACGCCCAAAAGGAGCAGCAAACAATGAGGGTCAGTTCTCAGCCTTAGGTCTGAACACTGGCAAGAGTAGCAGCAGCAATAATGTGTCTGCAAGTGAAAGAAAGGTTGATGATCAAGTGGAGCAGAGAGGGAAAGAGAAAAAGGTTGATGTCTCAGGGAGGCAGGAATGAGGCTTTTGGCTTGGGGGTCCTGGGTTTGGTGTTAGGCGTCTGCCAGCCTTGTATGTTGCAATGAGGTCAGGAGCTGAGTGGCCTTAGCAGAACATGGTCTAAGCATCAGTGATCAGATTATTGTGAAGCAAGTGGTGCTTATTAGCTCTGTTGATGATCCCTTCAATCAATTTGCTGATGATCAAATGTGGACTGATGGGGCCGTAATTGGCCAACCTGATATTGTTCTAACTTTCTTTTTTGGACATAATGTATCTGGGCAATTTTCCATATTGTCGGGTAGATGTCAATGTCATAGCTGTATTGGAACAACTTTGCTAGGCCCATGGCAGTTCTGGAGCACAAGACTTTTCAGTTCTATTGGCAAAATATTGTCAGGGCCAATAGCCTTTGCTGCATCCAATATCTGCAGCTGTTTCTTGATATCACATGCATTGAATCAAATCTTGGGAACGATGGTAGAGGGAAGGAAAGTGTGAAGGAAAGTAAGGGGGAATCTTGCAAGGGAGAGAGAGGGCAGAGAGAAGCTGAAAGCAGGACAAAAGCGGGGCAAGAAAGGGGAGGAGCTGAGAATGACGACTTGAGAATGTGAAAGTGAAGGCTGGGAGGGTCCAGGAAAGGTAGTAAAGAGACCTGAATGTTTGTTGGAAGAAAGCAAGGGAAGGGAATACCTGGCAGCAGCACTTCTGACAGAAGAGGTTTTGGAGGACAACGGAGAGGGTGCTAGAGGTGGGAACACTGCTTTAGTAGGAGCACGGAATGGGAGAAAGCAATAACAAACTTTGATACATTGAAACTGGCAGGAGGAATTACACTTTGGGAGGAATGGAGAAGCAGCATATTGAGGGGACAGAAACTGGGAAAAATACTTGAATGGAGGGTGGGGGCAGGGGGGGCGGGCGGCGAAAGACTGGCATAATAGAGTCACAGAGTTATAGAGATATACAGCACAGAAACAGACCCTTAAGGAGTTGAAGGTTTATTCCTCTTGACATGTTTTAATGTGACATAGATGTATATTCATTTTTTTTTTTCTGGCATTGTCTGATCTTTTAAATCTGTGTCGGTATTCTTAATGCTGTTAGTCAGCTTCAGTGGGTGTATTAGATTGATGTAATGTGCACACTCTTGAGTATCCAACCACTGCCAAGTTTAATGAAAATTAGGAGCGGAAATTGTGTTTTAGATTCTTAATTTGAATTAATAATTTGAGGAAAGATGTAAACAGCATTCCTCCTGCCCTAGCCGTCATGGTAGAGCCTGCCTTAGATTCCCTGAGCTCTGCCTTCAGTTCCTTGACTTTCTTATCCCACACCTGGACCTGCCACTGAAGGCAGAGGAGCCAGATTGGCTTCTCTATGGAGCGCTTACGCTCATTGCTGTCAATCCACTGAGCTGCTGCTTCACCTGGACACTCAGCTTGCAAGAGATTAGGGACCCATTTCTTGGACATATTCATCTTTTTAAACAAGTAGGAGGAGATCCTTTCTTTAATCAGAGACTTTGTCTCTGAAACATCCTCTACCACATCACATCCCTTCTGCTTGTGAGAGATAGTAGGAACTGCAGTTGCTGGAGAATCTGAGACAACAAGGTGTAGAGCTGGATGAACACAGCAGGCCAAGCAGCATCAGAGAAGCAGGAAGGCTGATGTTTCGGGCCTAGACCCTACTTCAGAAATAGGCCCGAAACGTCAGCTTTCCTGCTCCTCTGATGCTGCTTTGCCTGCTGTGTTCATCCCTTCTGCTTGTGTCCTGCCGTGGTCGCCATTCTGTAGGGTTCTGGTTTGCAATCAATTAGTTTCCTGATCTTTAAGCAGTTTGAAATCGCTCCCAGGCCTTGGGTCTGGACGCTGGATTTATTTAGGGAATGTGAAATAAAGAGGCAGTAGACAGATGTTTCAGGGCAAAAGAATTTCTGTTTTTATTTAAAATACAAAAGGTAATTATAATACAGGAAACTAGGTAATGCAATGAATCAAGGAAATTAACACAATCAATTACATAGAGAACTGTAGTACTTTAAAATACATTATTAACTAGATCAACACTATTGGAACACTATCGTATTGACACCCACACAATAAACAACAGTGTTTAATTTCAGACTCTTTAATCAGAATTCCTACCCTTGGGGTCCCAAATGCACTGTCACCACCTCCCTTCCCCTCCCTGATAGCTAGGTTGGAACCTTGGAGTCTTGGGAGTTTTAAGTTAATCTCTGAGAAAAGCGTGCTTGAAGTGCACTTTGCTGTTCCTGGATAAGACTTCGGACTGCGTAGGATTTTCAGTTTGGGATGAGATCACTGATGCATTAAGGTGTGTGTTGGATCTCTCGGGTAAATACTGAATTTACTTTATGCTGGTTTTGCAGGCCCATTTTTCACGTCAGGTTGTGTCTGAGGACTTGTGGAGTTAGTCATGTTGGTTGTTTCTTAGGGTGGTCAGTCTTCAGTTCTGCTGGTCATGGTCAGTTTCTGAGATTCTTGCCGTTGGTTCTCTTCGTTCAGAATGGGCCCGTACCTGGAAGCCCTTGCTTGGATAGCGTTGGTTGGCTTCCCCCATCTCAGGTATGTCTTTTGTTCCGATGAGGCCTTTGGTTTGGTTTCCCTGTTCTGAGATTGGCCTCTGTGGTTCTTGGTTCCGAAAGTGCTTATTGGGGATGGAAGCCTGCGGAAGCTGTTCGTGAAGGAGTTTGTTGAAAAAGGCCACCCAGGTGAGATCGGGGCTGGCAGTTATATCTTGATGTTCTATTCTAAAGTTAATTAGTTTTCTGATGGTTAGAGCATGTGTGAATGCGTTTTGATCAAAGTTGAATGTCCAGTATCTCTATAGGCCCCACACTATCAGCGCTGTGTAGCCTGAGATGTAAACGTTGTCTCAGGCTAGGGTCTGTTGGTTTCAGTCAATTGTTCTTTTAGAGAAGAGGTGTACATTGGGATTCCAGGCTGAACAACAGTCCCAGACACCAATCTCCATTGTCAGGCTTGTGTTTTTCCTGCAGAACTCAGTCCAGCTGTCCCTTTTATTTTAAGAGTTTTGAAAGTCCAGGCTTTTGCCCATATGTTACAATATTGGGGATTCTTGCTTGATTTACACATCCCCCCTTTGATATTCTACGTTCTACACTATCACGTTAGTGAGCAAAGATCTCTGTAAGCTCCATACTGTCTGCGCTGCATAGCCTGCGGTGTAAAAGCTGTCTCAGGCTAGGGTCTGAGATAACAAGGTGTAGAGCTGGATGAACACAGCAGGCCAAGCAGCATCAGAGGAGCAGGAAGGCTGACGTTTCGGGCCTAGACCCTTCTTCAGAAAAAGGGTCT
>NW_025977442.1:0-6970 GCF_021869965.1 Rhincodon typus | reverse complement strand
CTGCAGTTCTTTTGGTTTTTTTTTAACCTATTCAGTTCCTCTGCCATTTCTTTGTTCCCCGTTACTACTTCACCAGCTTCATTTTCCAATGGCTCAATGTCCACTCTTGCCTCTCTCTCTTACCTTTTAGATATCTAAAAAAAGCTCTTACAATCTTCTTTTACATTACTAGCTAACTTACCCTCATATTTCATCTTCTCCCTTATTGCTTTTTTAGTTATCCTCTGTTGGTTTTTAAAGACTTCCCAATCCACTGGCTTCCCACTAATCTTTACGACATTGTATGCTTTTTCCTTCTTTTTAACACTGTCCCTGACTTGTCTTGTCAGCCGTGGTTGCCTGCTTCTCCCCTTATGCGTTTCTTCTTCGTTAGGATGAATTTCTGCTGTGTCCCCCAAATTATCCCCAGAAACGCCTGCCATTGCTGCTCAGCTGTTTTACCTGCTAGGCTCTTCTTCCAATTAATTCTGGCTAGCTCCTCCCTCATGTCTTTGTAGTTTCCTTTACTCAATTGTAATACTCTTACATCCGACTCTAGCTTCTCCCTGTCAAACTGCAGGGTGAATCTATTATATCCGTACCAACAGGTAAAAGTACAGGTGTCCCTGGTTGTGAGAATGGGGTTGGAGGTATTCTGACAGGATAAGTTTGGTCAAGGCAAGAGATTATCTGTAAGTTTATCTTCTTGTGCTTTCCTAGATTAATACAATGCCCTTACACTCATCTGCTCTTCTTAAGGACAAAAAACAGGTGTTCAAAACCAATCAAACTTTCCTGTTAGTCACACAAGGAGTGGGTTGGAGTTTATGGCCATTCTAGTAAATCTGTCCTGGAATTTAATGTGTGCAAGGTCCAGTGCAGATCCCCCATATTGAAAGGAATTAATTTAACAATCAAAATATCTTTCACTGTGGAAAGGTACTGAGAACTTAAGATGGAGGACCCAAAAATGGATGAAAGTGAGTCTATTCCTCCATGGACAAGGAGATGTTATCACCCTTAGCTGAGAATCCCAGGATGCAAAGTCATAGCTGAGGAACAATGATGTTGGTCTAGGTAGCCCAGACCAAGTTAAATCTTTGCAGCCCCAGAACACAACTGCAGGCATCCTCTGGAGAGCATTCCTTGCACAGACCTTTTCAGCAGCTTTATCATTGCATTCCTTCCAGGAGGTGAGCTGTTTGCCTCGGCTTTCTTCACAATCATGGCCTGGTGTATTAACATACAGACTTAGGGTAATACGTGGCAGGTAACATGTGTGCCACCTGGGATGCTAGGGGCTTGGTATTATAAAGAACAATGACCTGCGAGTGTTAATTTCACACGCAGGCATTGTATAATTTTTGCTGCATAAGGTTGAGATAATGGGTAAATGGGAGGAGTCTACAACCCCCAGTTTCACAGACTGCGGGAAGTTTCTCACAGCAAGCAAAAGTACCTTGAAGACTGTGACAGCTGAGATTGATGCAATGTCAAATTGTCTGACCAGGACCAGAAAGACCTTCTAAGGATGCAATAGCAGCTAAAAGTCCTGCAATAGGACAAATTCACAAGGCTTATTGGTGTTTTTCATTTGTAATAACACTAACTGGTTAGCAGTTCAGAGTTTGTGTTACTGTGAATTGCAAGAATTGTGTGCAGATGTTGCTACTTTATTAGAGAGTGGCAATAAGTTAATTCCTTAATGTCACCTTTGGCCCAGAAATAGATCTCAGCAGGTTTGGCAGGAGTTCAATGAAATTTATGAAATGAAGCCCAGCTATTAAATCAGTAAAGACCATTGTTTATAAATGTGGCACCACTTCAGAGATCAGTCCTGCATTTTCCACTGCACCTCCAAACCCCCTGCATGACCATAAAAGTCAGATCTACTGTGTAGAATCAGTAAGGGTGAGAAAATGTAAAAGCAAAATACTGCAGGTGGTGGAAATCAGAAATAAAAACAAAACCTCACAGATCTGTTAGCATGCGGAGAGAAACAGAGTTAATGTTTCATGTTGATGGCCCAACACAAGAAGGCAAATCTGACAGCACCACAAGCAATGTTGAACCGATTAGAAAATTTAAAATGATGGACTACTAATTCTAAGAGGCTTACAGCAAGGGAAGAAACTTGATTGTTATTCATTAATGAATCATTTAAGTTCCTCGTCTAGCCAAGCTTTTCAATGCAGCAATAAGCTCGGGACTGATCTCACAATGTGGAAGATTGCATGCAAATATCCTATCTATAAATGTGATGACGCTTAGATAGCTATTAATTGCCTTATCTGCCTTCTCTGAATCATCACTGGACAAATAGGAGCCTTAGTAATGCCATCAAACATTGCATACTCATCAATAAGCTGAATAAGCAACACCTCAATGTCAAAGGAGATGTATGTAGCTGCCCTTATATCAAGGCAGCATTTACCTAAGCATGGCATCAAGCAGAACTATCAAGGTGGTGGAAGGAAGGTGTCAAACTTTCCAATGGCTGGAGTCATGCCCAAGAAATAAGTGATTATGTTGTCAAAAGTCAATTGACACAGCCTTAGAATATCAGTCCTCTGAGAAGTGTTCTTCATTCAACCATCCTTAGTTACTTCATCTTTGACATCCTTCCATCATAAGATCAAGAATAATAATGATGCCTTTATGTTCAGTTCCATTCACAACACTTATTACAGAGCCTCTCCCATAAACATACAGGCTTGGGTTGATAAATGGCAGATAGCGAGTGCCAGAGAGTGACCTTGTAAAAAGAAAGCTCAGCCAACTCTCCCTTTCTTTCATAGGCACCAGCATCACCCTCTAGAAATCACCAATGACTAGAAGCTTAACTGACCCAGTTAAAATTGCTCAGGTTATTTACCTGCTCTAGAGCCATGGGAGTTGACAATTTGCAATTTTAACATGATCCTCTTTTTAAAAAGTTAGTAGTGGTTTAAACTCCTTTTAAAGAGGATCCAATAGAATTACAATTGCATTGGCCCAGATTTTCCAATGGTCAGACATTGATTTTATAACAGTGTAGGTGGGAGTTAGCCTTGGGAAGTCTGTAGAATTCCTATTGTAGTGGTCTCTAAAGGAATTGTCCGCAAAATTGAAAATTCTAGTGGGGAATTCCTCTTTGCTTGGAAAACACCAAAAGTTTCCATATAAATCAAAAAACGTGGAGGGTACTGATGAATTTAGGTAAATAGTGAGACAGGAAACGTTAGCCTATTAAATACAGCTGATGTCTAACTTCCCTGAGTAACTATTAAACTGACCCTGTACTTATCTCACCTGCTGACCTGACAGCCTCAGGACCTGATCCCCCCGCCCTGCTCTAAACATGATCTCTGTAGAAACTAACCCCATTCACCCAGCCGGTACATGCTTCCCCCACCAGCTGCTCTGGACCTGCTCCTCATGCCTTCCACCAAGTAGCTACTCCCCCTTCCCCTGCCACCGGAACCGGCCCCGAATGCCCAAACCAATACTCACTCTTCTCCACCCTTGCTAGACCCGATTTCTCTTACCCACCCTGCCTTAATGTAAACATTGCATCATTTATCTGGTCCTTTGCCACCTTGTACCCTATGAATTTGGCACCCTCTCACTTACCGAGCTAGCAACCTACTTACCTGGCACCCTACCTGGATGGCACCCTTCTTACCTGACATCGTACTCAGCCAAAACCCTATGTACAACATCTTCTACAAAATATTGTGTGTTAACTAACAGGCATTGATTTTCCATTCTTGATGTCTATTTACGAATTTGAGGTGGTATTTAATGGAGGTGATAAGGAGGTCGGGAGAGTTGGCAAGAGGCTTGTGTAATCTCGTTGACCTCACTGACACTGACCTAACAGAGATAGAGACAGGGAGGAGGAAGGACCTCCAATCACTTTTTAACCCATTTAAATGCCCACCTGCCATTGAACCCACCAGGAAGGACGGTAATAAATTCCACCCTTCATTTTCTTCTCAGGTGCAATACTGGAAAACCCCTCAATCAAATTTTTAATGTAGGAGCACATCATTTTTAAAATTTGTCTTTCTTGACAATCAACAATGGGTTCGTGGTCAACAGTAGACTCTTAATTCCTACAATTTATTGAACTCAGACTTTACCACTTTCCCACCAGATTACCACATGGTGGGATTTGAACCCAAGTCCACACAACATTATCTAGGTCTCTGGATTAGCAAAACGGAAGAAATGGGAGTTGGTTCACAATTTGAAGGTCTTGAACTCAATATTGAGTTCGGATGGTTGTAAACTTAATATTGAGTTCAACATCTTCAAATTGTGAAGCAACTCCCATTTCTTCCCTTTCTTTTAGCTTTATCTTTTACATTCTCTCTTCCTTCCCCCAATCCCAGTGGAACTGTCCGTTCTTTCAAGTCTGGCAGTTAGACACACCATTGATTTGCCATTCTCACACTCCGATCACTTAATCTGAACTATCAGCATCTTTCCTCTCCCAGCACTCCAGCCCTTCACCACCGCCACCCGCACCCCCCCTCCGCCCCCAACTATTGCATAAGTGCTGCGCACTCCACATTTCATGCAGCTCTGATGAAGGGTCATTCAGACTCGAAACATTAACTTGCCCTCTATCCATGGATGCTGCCTGACCTGTTGTGATCTCCAGTATTTGCTGTTTACAGAACAGATTCTAGCATCTGCAGTAATTTGCTCCTATCTTCAGTTCTTTCCTTTGTAGTTTGACAAATGTTGGCACCCAATAAAGAATCTGATTATTTAAACAGTATACTACATCTTTTCCATCCCAGTTAATTTTCAAGGATTTGATTTTTTTTCTTGGCTTTTATATAGAAGTCACATTCTCCATGCTGAGACATAATCTAACTCGCAGCAGACAAGGCAAATCATATTTCAATACAGGGAGTATGTTTGATTTGAATGCACTTTGGGCTATGTGGCTACGAAATGTGTTGGCATTAATAAGTCAATTGCACAACACCGTGGAACACATGTTCATTCCTGTTGTTGCCTTAATTACAAGTCCTTGACTTCAGGTGGATGTTGACAGGAGGAAAGAATTCTCAAAGGATGTCCCTATCTATTCTAAAGGAAGGAATAATTGGCCAACTTAGTAATTTTGCATCACATCCATACACATTCTATCATCCAACTCAAGCGTGCCACTGGGAGAAAGTTCCAAAAACCCGTTTCCCCTTCTCAGTGAGGAATGGTGAATAGTCCCATGGTCTGAAATTCCTTTCAGACCCTTCCAGCTCTACATCTTGAAGGTCTTCCTTAAAATCCACTTTTTTTGCCAAAATGATTTTTTTAGCCATGTTAATACCCATTTCATTCTTGAGTTCAGCATTGATTTTTTGATTGCACTGCTGCAAAGGACCTTAAGTCTTTTCCTAAAACACAACAAGAAGTGTTAATAATGCAGCTTTAAAGTAGTAAAACATCTGGAGGCACTTCATACCTGCATTATCTGACAAAATTTACATCGAAAGAGTGATTAGATCAGATGACTATTAGTTTGGCATTAGGCAGAATTTAAGGAGTTTTTTAAACTAAAGAGGTGGAGAGATTTTGGGAGAGAATTCAAGAGCTTATGGCTTAAGCATTTGAAGGTTCTTACAATGGTAAAGAAATTAAAACTGGTGCTGTGTAAGAGGTCAGAATTGGCATTGTGCAACAATCTAGTAGGTTTAAAGGGCTGGAAGAAATCACAGCCTTGATGATATTTGAAAACATGAGTGATTTTAGTGATGGTGAGATGTGTGGAAGAACCAGAAGAAGAATCTAGTGAGGCCCATCACAACACTAGGATCTTTTCCTACCCATTATGCTTTTCACAAGCAGCTTGGTGAGTTTCTCACTAGGCAGCTGAGTTGTCAGTTAGGGGGAATTATTTCTTCTTAAATGCCTAGTTGGTGCTCAATTCATCTCATTAATATTCAGCTTCCTCCAATCTCCATGTTGTGTTCGATGAAACTGCAGCCGAGGTCATGGGCATCAGCTGAATGCACCCCTCATCCACAGAGCTGTATGCACCCCTCATCCACAAACACTGCATCTGGTTCTGTCATCATAACACCTCTCTGATACATTGACAGAGTGGTCTGGAAGCACAGACACCAGCAACTAATATTGAAAGGGCCCACACTGACGTGAACTCAGCTCATACACTGGACCATGTTTCTTCTTGGGGCTGCTTACTTGTTCATGGTCAGTCCAATGGCTAAACAATGTCCAGTCTGGGGGGTAGGACTAACCCAGTTGGGGAAATGTACAGCACCAGGCAAGGTTCTGCACAGTTCTCAAGTGGGAGATGTCCATTTTGGGCACTCAAGGGATTGAGCCATGGTCAGTCCATCAGCTCCAATCAGCAGAAAATAAAGGGAAGGAAACGATGAGACTTGGCAGTAATGGAGGAGAGGGTGGCCTGGGGTGACAGCGTATGACCACATGTGGGATGGTCACCTGATATGAGAAGGGCAGGAGGTGGGCAGGTACAGACTAATATAGACTGGTTGGCTTGGTGGGTCCTTGGGTGGTGAGAAGCCTATGGAGTTTACAGAAAGGGCTACCAGGAATAGGATCTGATTTTTTTGAAATTCATTTGTTGGATGTGGGATGTGGGTGTTGCTAGATGACTAACTTCCCTAGTTGCCCTTAAGAAGGTTGTGGTGAGATTCCTTTTGGGAGGAAGAGTGGAATCTGGAAGCTTCTGGCCAAGGGGCACTTACTATCTCTGTTGAAAATTGAAAGTGCACAGTGAAAGAGAAAATGGCAGCACCCAGGTTTGGAGTGAGTTGTTTAAGTGATTTGACCTGTGAGAGAAGGGACTGCAGCAGCCATGGATGTTAGAGCTTTTAAAGAGAAAGATCATTCCATATGAGATAGTAGGAACTGCAGATGCTGGAGAATCCGAGACAACAAGGTGCAGGGCTGGATGAACACAGCAGGCCAAGCAGCATCATAGGAGCAGAGAGGCTGACGTTTCGGG
>NW_025977441.1:0-6970 GCF_021869965.1 Rhincodon typus | reverse complement strand
GTCAGCTTTCCTGCTCCTCTGATGCTGCTTGGCCTGCTGTGTTCCTCCAGCTCTACACCTTGTATTCTCAGATGGATACAGAATTGGCTTAGTCATAGAAGACAGACAGTAGTGGTGAGAGGGTGTTTTTCTGACTGGAGATCTGTTGACCACTGGTGTTTCTCAGGGATCAGTGCTGGAACTCCTGTTGTTTAGAATATATACAAAAAATTTGGACGAGAATGTAGGTGGCCTGATTAATAAGTTTGTTGACGACACAAAGATTGGGGGTGCTGTGGATAATGTGGAGGATTGCCAGAGGATACAGCAGGATATAGATAGGCTGCAGACTTTGGCAGAGAAATGGCAGATGGAGTTTTATCTGGACAAGTGTGAGGAGATGCACTTTGGAAGATCTGATGCAGGAGAGAAGTACACAATAAATGACAAAACTCTGAATAGCAGAGGGATCCAGGCATACAGGTCCATAATTCGCTGAAAGTGGCAATGCAAGTGGATAAGGTGGTCAGGGCAAAGAATATAAAAATTACCAAGTCATGGTGCAGCTGTATAGAACCTTAGTGAGGCCATATTTGGAATATTGTGTACAATTCTAGTTGGTACATCAGAAGGATGTGGAAGCTTTGCAGAGGGCACAGAAACAGTTTACGAAGATGTTGCCTGGTTTGGTGGGTATTAATAATGAGGAGAGATTGGGCAAACTTGGTTTGTTTTCACTTGATGTGGAGGTATCGATGTTGGACTGGGTGAACAAGGTCAGAAGTTACACGACACCAGGTTATAGTCCAACAGGTTTGTTTGAAATGACAGGCTTTTAGACTTCACCTGATGAAGAAATAGAGTTCCAAAAGCATGTGATTTCAAATAAAGCTATTTGACTATAACCTGGTGTCGTGTGACTTCTGACTCTGTTTTCACTTGGACATCAAAGGACGAGGAGTGACCTGATAGAAGTTTGCAAAGTTATGAGAAGCATGGGTAGAATGGATAGTCGGTGTTTTTCTATGACAGAACTGTCAATTATGAGGGAATATAGGTTTAAGGTAAAAAGGATTAAGTTTAAAGGAAATGTGAGAACCAGGTTTTTTACACAGAGGGTGGTAAGTGCCTGGAGTGCGCTGCCAGCGGAGGTGGTGGAGCCAGGTACAATAGCAACTTTAAGGGACATATTGACAGATACATGAATACGTAGGAATACAGGAATAGAGACTGCGTAGAGGCAAAAGGTTTTTAGTTCAGAAAGTCATCATGTGTCTGTGTAGCCTTGGTGGGCTGATGGGCCTATTCCCATAAGGTACTGTTCTTTGTGTCTTTGTGGCTATGAGAGCAGGTTAAAAAAAAAACGTCTGGAGTGAAGAATCTACTGATCACCATGAAACCATTGTCGATTTTCAGAAAAACCCGTCTCGTTCTCTAATGTACTTTAGGGAAGGAAATCTGCCATCCTCACCTGGTCTGGCCTACATGTGACTCCAGACCCATAGCAATGTGTTTGGCTCTCAGTTGCCCTTTGAAATAGCCCAACAAGCCACTCAGTTGTACCAATTGCTACAAAGTCTCAAAGAAATGAAACCGGATGTATCTCCTGGCATTGACCTAGGCGCTGGAAAAGACAAGAGCAGAAACAGCCCTGCTGACCCTGCAAAGTCGTCTTCATGAACATCTGGGGGCTAAAGCCAAAATTGGGAGAGCTGTCTCACAGACGAGTCAAGCACCAGCTTGACATAGTCATATTCACAGAATCATACCTTACAGACAATGTCACAGACACCATCATCACCATCCCAGGATATGCCCTGAACCATGGGCAGGACAGACCCAGCAGAGGTGGTGGCACAGTGGGATACAGTCAGGAGGGAGTTGCTCTGGGAGTCCTCAACATTGACTTTGGACTCCACAAAGTCTCATGGCTCCAGGTTAAACATGGGCACGGAAACCTCCTGCTGATTACCACATACCGTCCTCCCTCAGCTGATGAATCAGTACTCCTCCATGTTGAACCACACTTGGAGGTAGCACTGAGGATGGCAAGCCCACAAAATAAACTCTAGTTGGGGGATTTCAGTGTCCACCACCAAGAGTGGCACAACAGCAGTACTACTGCTGACTACTGACCGAGCTGGTCCAGTCCAAAAGGAAGCAGCTGCTCGACTGGGTCTGCGGCAGGTGGTGAGGGAACCAACAAGGGGAAAAAACATACTTGACCTCATCCTTACCAATCTGCCAGCTCCAGTTGCATCTGTCCATGACAGTATTGGTAAGAGTGACCATCGCACAGTCCTTGTGGAGACGACGTCCTGCCTTCACATTGAGAATAACTTCAATTGTGTTGTGTGGTAGTATCACTGTGCTAAATGGGACAGACTTCGAACCGATCTATCAACTCCAGGCTGGGCATCCATGAAGTGCTGTT
Source organism: Rhincodon typus (assembly GCF_021869965.1). Classification (NCBI taxonomy): domain Eukaryota; kingdom Metazoa; phylum Chordata; class Chondrichthyes; order Orectolobiformes; family Rhincodontidae; genus Rhincodon; species Rhincodon typus. The sequence continues at coordinate 4,557 of NW_025977441.1, read as the reverse complement.
GGCCACCAACAGCAGCAGAATTGTACTCCAGCACAATCTGTAACCTCATGGCCCAGCATATCCCCAACTCAACCATTACCATCAAGCCAGGGGATCACCCTCGTTCAACGCAGAGTGCAGGAGGGCATGCCAGGAGCAGCACCAGGCATACCTGAAGATGAGTCGTCAACCTGTTGAAGCTGCAGAACAGGACTATTTGCACACCTACAGCAAATGATAGACAAAGGTAAGCGATCCCACAACCAACGGATCAGATCTAAGCTCTGCAGACCTGCCACGTCCAGTTGTGATAACTCCCTGGAAGAGGGGGATCCACAAGTATCGAATCCTCAATGATGGAAGACCCCAGCACATCAGTACAAAAGACAAGGCTGATGCATTTGCAGCAATCTTCAGCCAGAAGTGCCGAGTGGATGATCCATCATGGCCTCCTCCTGTGGTCCCCAGCATTACAGATACCAGTCTTTAGCAATTCGATTCACTCTACGTAATATCAAGAAACGGTTGGAGACACTGGATACTGCAAAGACTGTGGGCCCTGACAACATTCCAGCAATAGTACTGAAGACTTGTGCTCCAGAACTTGCCGCTCCCCCAGCCAAGCTGGGTTACAACACTGGTATCTACCTGGTAATGTGGAAAATTGCCCAGGTATGTCCTGTAGACAAAAAGCGGGACAAATCTAACCCGGCCAATTATCACCCCATCAATCTACCCTCGATCATCAGTAAAGTGATGGAAGGTGTCAGTAACAGTGCTATCAAGCAGCACCTGCTCAGCAATAACCTGCTCAGTGACGCCCAGTTTGGGTTCCGCCAGGGCCACTCAGCTCCTGATCTCATTACAGCCTTGGTTCAAACATGGACAAAAGAGCTGAATTCCAGAGGTGAGGTGAGAGTGACAGCCCTTGACATCAATGCTGCATTCGACTGAGTGTGGTATCTCATAGCCTGAGCAAAACTGGAATCAATGGGTATCAGGGGGCAAATGCTCTGGTGGTTGGAGTCATACCTGATACATAGGAAGATGGTCGTGATTGTTGGAGGTCAATCATCTCAGCTCCAGGACATCTCTGCAGGATTTCTCAGGATAATGTCCTAGGCCTAACCATCTTTAGCTGCATCATCAACGACCTTCCTTCCATCATAAGGTCAGAAGTGGGTATATTTGCTGATGATTGCATAATGTTCAGCACCATTTGTGACTCATCAGATACTGAAGCAGTCTGTGTTCAAATGCAACAAGATTTGGACAATATCCAGGCTTGGGCTGACAAGTGGCAAGTGACATTCGAACCACGCAAATACCAGGCTATGACCATCACCAATAAGTGGTGATCTAACCACCGTCTCTTGACATTCAATGGCGTTACCATCACTGAATCCCCCACTATCAACATCCTGGGGATGATCATGTACCAGAAACTGAACTGGACTCACCACATAAACACAGTGGCTACAAGAGCAGGTGAGAGGCTAGGAATACTGTGGAGAGTAACTCATCTCCTGACTCCCCAAAGCCTGTACAAATTCAAGAATATTCAATGCATTATTGACTGTAGCTTGCCATGGCCCAGAAAGCAGGTCTCAGAGGAGCTTGTTGTTCACTCAGTCCAAAGTAGAGTGAGAGGCAACACCAGATACTGACAGTGTCTTTTTTCTATTCATTAATGGGATGAGGGCATCGCTAGCTAGGCAACATGTATTGCCCATGGAGATAGTAGGAACTGCCAGTGCTGGAGTCTGAGGTAACAAGGTTTGGAGTTGGATGAACACAGCAGGCCAGGCAGCATCAGAGGAGCAGGAAAGCTGACGTTTCAGAACAGTGGGAATGGATATTAGGGCAGTTGCATGCTCCTCCTGTAGAATGTGGGAGGTAAGGGTCACCACTAGTGTCCCCACTGACTTAATCTGCGGGAAGTGCACCCAACTCCAGCTCCTCGGAAACCGCGTTAGGGAACTGGAGCTGGAGCTGGATGAACTTCGGATCATTCGGGAGGCTGAGGGGGTAATTGAGAGGAGCTCCAGGGAGGCAGTCACACCTCAGGTACAGGAAAAAGGTTAGATGGGTTACAGTCAGGGGACGGAAAGGGAACAGACAGACAGTGCAGGGATCCCCTGTGGCCGTTCCCCTCAAAAACAAGTATACTGTTTTGGATACTGCTGGGGGGGACGACTTACCAGGAGTAAGCCATGGGGTACAGGTCTCTGGCACAGAGTCTGTCTGTGTTGCTCAGAAGGGAAGGGGGGAGAGGAGGACAGCATTAGTCATTGGGGACCCCATAGTTAGGGGGACAGATAGGAGATTCTGTGGGAACGAGAGAGACTCGCGGTTGGTGTGTTGCCTCTCAGGTGCCAGGGTCCATGATGTCTCAGATCGTGTTTTCGTGATCCTTAAGGGGGAGGGAGAGCAGCCCCAAGTCGTGGTCCACATAGGCACCAACGACATAGGTAGGAAAAGGGATGGGGAGGTAAGGCAGAAATTCAAGGAACTAGGGTGGAAGCTTAGAGCTAGAACAAACAGAGTTGTTATCTCTGGTTTGTTACCCGTGCCACGTGCTAGCGAGGCAAGGAATAGGGAGAGAGAGCAGTTGAACAAGTGGCTACAGGGATGGTGCAGGAGGGAGGGATTCAGATACCTGGATAATTGGGGCTCTTTCAGGGGTAGGTGGGACCTCTACAAACGGGATGGTCTACACCTGAACCAGAGGGGTACCAATATCCTGGGGGGGAAATTTGCTAATGCTCTTCGGGAGGGTTTAAACTAATTCAGCAGGGGGATGGGAACCTGAATTGTAGCTCCAGTGTACAGGAGGTTGAGAGTAGTGAGGTCATGAATAAGGTTTCAAGGTCGCAGGAGTGTACCGGCAGGCAGGAAGATGGTTTGAAGTATGTCTACTTCAACGCCAGGAGCATCCGGAATAAGGTGGGTGAACTCGCAGCATGGGTTGGTACCTGGGACTTCGATGTTGTGGCCATTTCGGAGACATGGATAGAGCAGGGACAGGAATGGTTGTTGCAGGTTCCGGGGTTTAGATGCTTCAGTAAGATCAGGAAAGATGGTAAAAGAGGGGGAGGTGTGGCATTGTTAGTCAAGGACAGTATTACGGTGGCAGAAAGGACGTTTGATGAGGGCTCGTCTACTGGGCTGAGGTTAGAAACAGGAAAGGAGAGGTCACCCTGTTGGGAGTCTTCTATAGGCCTCCGAAAAGTTCCAGAGATGTAGAGGAAAGGATTGCAAAGATGATTCTGGATAGGAGCGAAAGTAACAGGGTAGTTGTTATGGGGGACTTTAACTTTCCAAATATTGACTGGAAACACTATAGTTCAAGTACTTTGGATGGGTCAGTTTTTGTCCAATGTGTGCAGGAGGGTTTCCTGACACAGTATGTAGATAGGCCAATAAGAGGCGAGGCCACATTGGATTTGGTACTGGGTAATGAACCAGGCCAGGTGTTAGATTTGGAGGTAGGTGAGCACTTTGGTGATAGTGACCACAATTCAGTTACGTTTACTTTAACAATGGAAAGGGATAGATATATACCACAGGGCAAGAGTTATAGCTGGGGGAAAGGCAATTATGAGGTGATTAGGCAAGATTTAGGATGCATAGGATGGAGAAGGAAACTGCAGGGGCTGGGCACAATTGAAATATGGAGCTTGTTCAAGGAACAGCTAACTGTGTGTCCTTGATAAGTACGTACCTGTCAGGCAGGGAGGAAGTGGTCAAGCGAGGGAACCATGGTTTACTAAAGAAGTTGAATCTCTTGTCAAGAGGAAGAAGGAGGCTTATGTAGAGATGAGGCGTGAAGGCTCAGTTAGGGCACTTGAGAGTTACAAGTTAGCTAGGAAGGACCTAAAGAGAGAGCTAAGAAGAGCCAGGAGGGGACATGAGAAGTCTTTAGCAGGTAGGATCAAGGATAACCCTAAAGCTTTCTATAGGTATGTCAGGAATAAAAGAATGACGAAAGTAAGATTGGGGCTGGTCAAGGACAGTAGTGGGAAGTTGTGCGTGGAGTCCGAAGAGATAGGAGAGGCGCTAAATGAATATTTTTCGTCAGTATTCACACAGGAAAAAGACAATGTTGTTGAGGAGAATACTGAGATACAGGCTATTAGACTAGACGGGATTGAAGTTCATAAGGAGGAGGTGTTAGCAATTCTGGAAGGTGTGAAAATAGATAAGTCCCCTGCGCCAGATGGGATTTATCCTAGGATTCTCTGGGAAGCTAGAAAGGAGATTGCAGAGCCTTTGGCTTTGATCTTCATGTCGTCATTGTCTACAGGAATAGTGCCAGAAGACTGGAGGATAGCAAATGTTGTCCCCTTGTTCAAGAAGGGGAGTAGAGACAACCCTGGTAGTTATAGACCAGTGAGCCTTACTTCGGCTGTGGGTAAAGTGTTGGAAAGGATTATAAGAGATAGGATTTATAATCATCGAGAAAGGAATAATTTGATTAGGGATAGTCAACACGGTTTTGTGAAGGGTAGGTCGTGCCTCACAAACCTTTTTGAGTTCTTTGAGAAGGTGACCAAACAGGTGGATGAGGGTAAAGCG
>NW_025977440.1:0-6970 GCF_021869965.1 Rhincodon typus | reverse complement strand
GTTAATTTGTAATCAAGTTTCAGCAATCTATTGTACACGTTTTGAATTTTATTTCTGAAATTTGCCCAGACATGGCAGAGAAAGAGAAGACTGTGCCCTGTGGAAAAGGACCCAAGGCTCCCTGATGCTCTGGAATGTACAGAGGTGGGCCATCCTCTTTGTCCCAGACCTTTAGAGCACACACCACACACCATGCACTTTTAACCCTGAAGGGCATCTGCACTGCTTACTCACTAACCTGGGGCACCTCACCACCTTTCCCCAACTACAAATAGCTGTGCCAGCCACATTCATCTCACTCAATTCCTCCCTTTCTCTCATTACAAGAAAAATCAGCTCACTGTCAGGCAAAAAGAGCCTGTAATGGCGATGGGCTGACTGACTTCAGCTTCTCACCTCCTGCAAGGAGAAGATCACAACCTTGACCACCCCAAGTAGCTAACTGACCATGCTCAAGTTCCCACAGTGATGTCAGATGCTGGCCTTGACTTATTGTGCCAGAATTGATGCGGGTTTCCCTGGACTTCACTGACCACTTTGAGATACAAGAACATCAGAAATAGGAGGAGTAGGCTAACTGACCCTTCGACCCTGCTTCACTATTCAATAAGATCATCGCTGTACAGCCCTTGGACTCAAGTCATGGTTAACTACTTTCTTCGTCCTACCTATGTAGCTCTTTCCCCTCCCACTCCAAGATCCTCAAGCCTAGAAAAGATGCCCTGAAATTTGGAACCATGTCAGCAAAACAGCCTTCAGGACTCTCCATCGGCTATAACTAATTCCTATTACAACAGTTTTCTTTTCTCTCCCTCCCATGAATGACATTCTGGATAACATACTGTGGTCAGTTCACTCATTCTTCCTACAGTCTCTGCTTTCATCCAAAATAGGAGAAAGAACCTCATCCCTATTGGACAATAACACTGGCACAGGCTCCTGCAAAGCTGAATTCTAAATCCCTAAACCTGCCTCGCTCACAGTCACACCCAGTATATGAACACAATCCAAATTTGATCTAATTCATTTAAGGTGTAAATCTGGCTACTGAAACAGTGTCCAGGTACTTCTCTCCTTTCTGGTATGTCATAACATACACAGCTCAGAGTCCAACTCAACAACTGGGAACTGACATTTCTCAAGCAACTAAAACCTGCTGCAGAGATATGACTGGATAAAGAAGAAGATAGGTGGAGAGGAAACAGACAGGTCAAAGAGGCAGCGTTGGAGCCAATTAAGGTGAGTGTAGGTGGGGAGTTAAGGAGGGGATAGGTCGGTCCAGGGCGGACGGACAGGTCAAGGAGGCGGGATGAGGCTAGTAGGTAGGAGATGGGGTGGGGCTTGAGATGGGACGACAGGTTAGGGAGGCAGGTACAAGCTGGGCTGGTTTTGGGATGTGGTCAGGGGAGGAGAGATTCTGAAGCTTGTGAAGTCCACATTGATACCATTGGGCTGCAGGGTTCCCAAGCGAAATATGAGATGTTGTTCCTAAATCCTTCGGGTGGCATCGTTGTGGCACTGCAGGAGGCCCAGGATGGACATGTTGTCCAAGGAGTGGGAGGGGGAGTTGAAGTGGTTCATGATTGGGAGGTGCAGTTGTTTGGTGTGAACCGCGTGTAGGTGTTCCACAAAGCGGTCCCCAAGCCTCCGCTTGGTTTCCCCGATGTACAGGAGGCCACAACGGGAAAGCAGATACAGTATACCACATTAGCAGATGTGCAAGTGAACATCTGTTTGATGTGGAATGTCTTCTTAGGACCTGGGATGGGGGTGAAGGGGGAGGTGTAGCACTTCCTGCGGTTGCAGGGAAAAGTGCCAGGGGTGATGGGGCTGGTGGGGGGTGTGGAGCAGACAAGGGAGTCACAGAAAGAGTGGTCCCTCCGGAAAGCAGATAAGGGAGGGGAGGGAAAAATGTCTTTGGTGGTGGGCTCGGTTTGCAGATGGCGGAAGTGTCGGAGGATGATGCGTTGGATCTGGAGGTTGGTACGTGAGGACGAGGGGGATTCTGTTTTGGTTGTTATTGTGGGGAGGGGGTGAGGGATGAGTTGCAGGGAATGCGACAGACACGTTTGAGGGTGTTTTCGACCGCTGTGGAGGGGAAGTTGCAGTCCTTGAAAAACAAGGACATCTGGGGATGTCCGGGAGTGGAATGCCTCATCTCGGGAGCAGATGCAACAGAGGCGAAGGAATTGGGAATAGGGGGATGGCCTTTTGGCAGGAAGGTGGGTGAGAGGAGGTGTACTCTAGATAGCTGTTAGAGTCAATAAGCATGAAATGGATATTGGTTTCCAGAGATGGAAATAGAGAGGTCCAGGAAGGAGAGGGAGGTATCGGAGCATGAGGCAGCGCCGATACAGTCATCGATGTAACAGAGGAAGAGGTGGGAGATAGGGCCAGTGTAGCTTTAGAAGAGGGAATGTTCCACGTATCCGACAAAGAGGCAGGCATAGCTTGGGCCCATGCAGGTACCCATGGCCACCTCCTTTGTCTGTAGGAAGTGGGAGGAATTGAAGGAGAAGTTAAGGGTGAGGACGAGTTCAGCTAAGCGGATGAGGGTGTTAGTGGAGGGGGACTGGTCAGGCCTGCGGGACAGGAAGAAGCGGAGGGCCTTTAGGCCATCTGCATGGGGAATGGAAGTGTATAGGGACTGGACATCCATGGTAAAGATGAGGTTTTGGGGACCAGGGAAATTGGAAGTTTGGGAGGTGGAGGGTGTGAGTCCATTTTCTCCCCCTTGGTCCAGGAACTCCCCACCTATGTCCATGACAGGTGGAGATACGTTCGGTGGGGCAGGAGCAGGCAGAGACAATGGGTTGACCAGGGTAGTCAGGTTTTGTGGATTTTGGGAAGGAGATAGAAACAGGCGGTGCGGGGTTGGAGAACGATGAGGTTGGAGGCTGTGGGTGGGAGGTCACCTGAGGTGATAAGGTTGTGGATGGTTTGGTGGTCGGGGATGGGCTCATGATCAAGGAGGCTGTGTCGGAGAGTTGGCGTCTGGCTTCAGCGATGTAGAGGTCAGTGCGCCATTCTACAACTGCGCCTCCCTTGTCCGCGGGTTTTATGGTGAGGTTGGGCTTGGAGTGGAGGGCGTGGAGGGCTGCATGTTCTGAGTGGGTGAGAGGGGTGGAGAGGTTGAGGCGATTGATGTCACGACAGCAGTTGGAGATGAAGAGGTTGAGGTAGGGTAGGAGGCCTTGGGGTGGTGTCCAGGAGAAGGGGTCAGTAGAGGGAGGGTTAGGCTCACAATTAAAGAAGCACGCACAGAGGCGGAGGCGGCGGAAAAACTGTTCAACGTCCAAGCACGAGTTGTATTCGTTGATGTTTGGGTGGAGGGGAACAAAGGTGAGCCCTTTACTGAGGACTGACAGTTCACCCTCAGTGAGGGGAGGTCTGGGGGGATGGATGCTACTGTCTCCCCAGGCAGGGCAACGCCCGGCAGCGGTGGGCAGTGGCAGCATCCTCAATGTCTGTGTTGTCGGCCTCAGATACGGAGGTGGTGGCATCAGTAACAATGTTGCTGGCATTCGCTGTACCCGAAGTGGCATACCGGGCGAGGGCAGATGTGACATCATCTGTGGGTGCTCCGAAAGTGGCCACATGGCCAATGGTGGCGGGCATATTGTGGGGAAGGTCCTGGGTAGGGTTGGGGATTTGGGGGGTGGAAGAGGCCTGTGTTGGGTGGCAGGCACCAGTAAGTTTACTGTACTTACGGTTTTTAGTGTCCAATAAAGCAGAGTCGAATCGGGAGTTCAGGCTGTGGATCCTGCGAAGAATGAAAACAGGAGAAGTCCTTTGCAGGTCTGGGAGAGGGACACTCTGAGCTGGGGTAGGCTTGATTGCAGTACCAGGAGATGCCAGCACATTGCTGCGAGTGTATGTTTGAGGAGTCTTAGGGAGAAACGTTTTTGAAGGATATCAATGTTATGAATGTAGCAGTGGTCACGGTTGGGGCCAAGTTGGGAAGGCCTAAATGTAGACTGTTGTCCATTGGGGATGATCCCGTTCCATAGGCAGGTACTCAGAAAGGCAATGTGGCTGTAGTACCTGGTTTGCTTCAGGACGTGGTCGAGCAGTTTCAGGGCCGAAGAGATCACAGGAGGGTTGCAGTGGGAGAGAGATCCACTGAGGTCTTTCCGGAGGGAGGAGGGTTAGATAAACTTGGATTGTTTCACTGGAAAGAGAAGAGAGGCTAAGGGGGCGACCTGATACCAGTCTACAAAATTATGATAGGCATAGATGGAGTGGATAGTCAGTGGCTTTTTCCCTGGGTGGAAAGGTCATCTACAACAGGGCACAGGTTTAGGGTGAGGGGAACAAGTTTACGGGAGAAGTATGAAGGTACGTTTTCACAGAGGGTCGTGGGTGCCTGGAACACAATGCCAGGAGTGATAGTGGAAGCAGGCTTGTGAGCAACGTTTAAGGCACATCTTAGTTTAACACACGAATGGGAGGTGAACAGAGGGATTAATACCGTGCATGGGCAATAAGTAGCAGATCTAAACAAGGATACAATTGGCGCAGGCTTGGTGGGCTGAAGAGCCTGTTACTGTGCTTTTTTAAATTGCATTGTATTCTTTTGACATTGCATTTACAGCACTTTCTATAGCTTAAACTCTGACCTTTAAAACCAGGAGATAAAAAGTTGAAATCAAAAGAACTGCAGATGCTCGAAATTAAAAAAAAAAAACAGAAATTGCTGCAAAATCTCAGCAGTTCTGGCAGCATCTGTGGAGAGAAATCAGAGTGAATGTTTCAGGTCTAGTGACCCTTCCTCAGAACTCTGAGGAATGATCACTGTACCCAAAACATTAACTCTGACTTCTCGTCACAGATGCCGCCATATTCTAAAGTTATTCCGCAACTGTCTGGTCTCACTAGCTCCATCCACCCAAGGTCACACACTGTATGATCTCACTTGCTCCAGTTTCAATGAGTGATCCCATTTCTATTTGGGTAATATATGAACATGGATCAAGAACATGTTAGCACACAAGTCAGAGATTTGGGATTAATGGGTCTTTTCAGGTTGGAAAGATGTAACTGTTAGATTGCCACGAGGATCAGTTCTGAAATGTTTACCATCTATATTAATAACTTAGAGAGGGGACAATGTATCTAAATTTTCCCACATTGAAAAACCGTTGGGAGGGCATGTTCTATTGAGGACATAAGGAATCTGCAAAGGGATATAGATACAAAGAACAAAGAAAATTACAGCACAGGAACAGGCCCTTCAGCCTGTTCATTGAGTTAATAGGCAAAAACTTGGTAGATGGAGTTTAATGTAAGAAAGAGAGGGGTTTGGTGCTTTGGTAGGAAGAATCATGAGGCAGATTATTATTTAAATGAAGGACGAATACAAAAATGAGCAGCACAAAGGGTTCTGGGTGTTCTTGTGCACAAAATACAACACATTAGCATTTGGGTGCAGCAGGTAATTAAGAACACAAATGGAACTTTGGCCTTTATTGTCAGATGTGTTGTAAAGAGTTTTTTTTAACATAAAAACTCCAAACCTACAATATTTTGCCAAGGCTGCATCTGGAGCACAGTTTAGGTCACAATAGTTGAAAAAAGATATGCTGCCATTGGCAGCTGGTTCACTATCTTCATTCCTGGGTTGAAGGGGTTAACTTATCACGTATACTCAAGGTTGAGACAAACCAACTTTTTTTTCCCCCCTCCCAGGAAGAGAATCATGGGTTATTGGTAAAAGGCACAAAAGTGGAATTGAGGATTATCAGATCAGACATGCTTTCACTAAAAGGTTGAACAGACTAGATAGGCTGAATTGCCTCCTTTTGATCCTACATCTTGCTGTCTTGTAAGAATGACTAAACAGTTTAGGTCTTTATTCATTAGAGTTTAGAATAATTAATCATGATTTTATTGAAACCTATAAGATCTTGAGGGGGTCTTGACAGGGAACATGCTGAGAAGATGTTGGGAATACTGTCCCCATAATCTGTGATTCTCGTTCAAAACGGAGATACAACATGTAGGAATTTGTTCTCCCAGAGTGCGGTGAATATCTGGAATGATCTACCCCAGAGACAGTTGTAGAGGCGACAGCACTGAGTGTATTTCAAAAGGAGATAGGTAGATTTTGGAAATATCAGAAGCTGAGGGCTATGCTGAGATAGCATGAAAGAGAAGTTTGACCCCTGGGGCCGATCAGCCATATCCTGTTGCTTGGGATAGGTCGGAGGGGCTGAATAGCCTAGCGCTGCTCCTCCTCCACTTTCTCCCTGACAGTTCCGCGTTTGCGCTAAGGTGGGAATTCACTCGTTTTCCCTCAAAAATACAAATTAACCTCACGGACCAGTCAGTACTTTAACAAAACGACAGTAATACCACATCTGATCACTATAATAGCTCTGTAAATATTATACATTAAGTAAATGACAATAAATATTAAATGGATTTCTCACCATCAACACAAACCGGGAAATCGTCCACTGACTGACGGCAGGTCTCGGCAGTTGGAGAAACTTCGGTGAGAGCAGAAGTTTTGAAGAAGGGTCACTGGCCTCGAAACATTAACTCTGCTTTCTCTCCACTGATGCTGCCAGACCTGGTGAGTTTCTTCGGCAACATCCGCTTATCTCTCCGATTTGCAGCATGGTACTTTTCGTGTTTGTTTCGATGCCTAAGGTTAGCTCCCACATCCACCACGCACGCAAAGGACAGCCCGCACTGAGGCGGTTTAACGGCACACGCGACAGTGACCATTGGTGCACGCAGCCAATAGGAAGCCGAGGTACTGCCCTCATGACCTCGAGTGGGTGCCGCCCCGCACTTAACGGCGACAGAGGCTGAATTAACCCCACCCCACCAGACCCCAAACCCAACCCCCTCCCCACACCCCCATTCCCCCTCTTCCCCCACACCCCACAAAACACCCCCTCACACCCCACACCCTCCATCCCCACCATCCCCCCTCCCCACAAACCCCAACATCCCCTAAAAC
>NW_025977439.1:0-6970 GCF_021869965.1 Rhincodon typus | reverse complement strand
ACCCCCATCTCCTACCTACTAACCTCATCCCGCCCCCTTGACCTGTTCGTCCTCCCTGGACTGACCTATCTCCTCCCTACCTCCCCACCTACACTCACCTCTACTGGCTCCATCCCCGCCTCTTCGACCTGTCTGTCTCCTCTCCACCTATCTTCTCCTCTATCCATCTTCTATCCGCCTCCCCCTCTCTCCCTATTTATTTCAGAACCCCCTTCCCCTCCCCCATTTCTGAAGAAGGGTCTAGGCCCGAAATGTCAGCCTTCCTGCTCCTCTGATGCTGCTTGGCCTGCTGTGTTCATCCAGCTCTACACCTTGTTATCTTAGATTCTCCAGCATCCGCAGTTCCTACTATCTCTCTCTCCATGAATGCATGTCTGATCTGCTGTGATCTCCATCATTTGTTATTTCCAGTCATGCTTTATTAACTGTTCTCTCAACATGCTCTATCACCTTTAATAATTATGCAAATATTCACCCAGGTTCCTCTGCTCCTGTACCCCCTTGATTTTATATTTTCTCTCTATTTCCTTCTTACCAAAATGTATCACCTCACACTTCTCTGCATTGAACTTCATTGAACACCTATCCACTCACTCCAATGTGTTCATTGTTTTTGAAGTTTTATGCTGTCCTGCTCACTGTTTACAATGCTTTGAAGTTTCCTATCATGTGCAATTGTTGAAATTGTCCTCTGTACACCTAGATCATTGATATGTATTGGGATATACATGGGTCCCAGCACTGACCTCAGGGGAAGTTCACTACAAACAGCTGAAAGACATCTAATAATCACCACTTGTTTCCTGTCACTCAGCCAATTTTGTATCTATTTGGCTACTGTCTGTTTTATTCCATGAGCTCTAACTTTGCTCTCCAGTCTGTTGTATAGCACTGTATCAAATGCCTCTTGGATTTTGTGTACATCACATTAACAGCATTTTCTTGATCAATGTGGTGAGACTACCCCTATCCAAGAGAGGATATACTTGCCATAGAGGCACTACAGCAAAGGTTTACTCGGTCAATACTGGGAATGGCAGGAATGTCCTGTGAGGAGAGGTTGGTTCAACTGGGCCTGCATTCACTAGAGTTTAGAAGAATGAGTGGGGTTCTGATTGAAACAGCAGCAGGAAAAGCAATGCTGGCCACATGCCTTCTCTAAGTGAGAGAGACAATTTAATTCAGTGGATGAAGTTTGGTGCCTGAACCATGCAAATGACCCCCTATGGGTGCAATGTGAGGTTGACGTGAGGTCAGGTCCCGTGACTTACAAAATTCAGGTAGGTGATACAGTCCAGAACAAATACATGGATCACCTGAAAGCCATTACCTCGCAAATAGGGCAAGAGCAAAACATACTTGGCCCCTCAGAACAGCCTGAAGGCCTGGCAGAAACTGCAGGTCCTCCACCTCCATCTAGTGTCGAGCAAACCTCAGAGTCTGAGATGGATGCAGGCTCAAGACCATTACTGCTGGAAGAAGAGGAGGAAACTATCCTGAGTTGCTCCGGACCCAAGAGGGGGGTTATGGTCTGGTACATGTCAGAGTCTGAATCAGAGATACAATGCTTAAGGTGAAAATGTTGCAGGAAAAGCTACAAGTGAAAGACCAGGCCTACATTCCCAGACTTAATAGGGGAGGAATATAGTGATTGGAACCAGGTGGACCTCACCGACTATGAGGTCATTGATTGAGGATATTAACCTGGGCCAATCAGGAAAGCCTTGGCTGACCAGTATAACCAGGAGATGACAATCTCCTCAATTGAGGACTGTCTCCGAGCTGGTTGGTCACAGCCAGTGTAATGTGCACTAGTAAATAAAGGGTGACATAGTGACAGGATACCGGCCTCTGTGCAGTTATTTCAATTTTCAAGTCAGGATGTTGAGTGGTGGTGTTCCCAAGTATCTGCTGTCGTTATATTTCCCAGTTTTAGAGACCATGGGTTTGAAGGTGCAGTTGAAGGAGACTTGCGGGGAGGGGGTGTGAGGGCTGAGGTGCAGGAAACGCAAGAGATGTGATTGAGGGCGTTTTTGACCACTGAGGGGGGGAAGTTGCGGTCCTTGAAAAACAAGGACATCAGGAATGTTCGGGAGTGGAACGCTGCATCTTGGGAGCATATGCGGCGGAGGCGGAAGAATTGGGAGCAGGGGATCGCATTCTTGCAGAAAGGTGGGTGAGAGGATGTGTATTCTAGGTAGCTGTGGGAGTCAGGGGCTTGAAATAGATATCAGTTTCCAGGTGGTCACTAGAGATGGAGACAGAGAGGTCCAGGAAGGAGAAAGAAGCACCAGTGATGGTCCACGTGAACTTGAGGTTGGGGTAAAGTTGATGAACTGTTCGAGCTCCTCTGTCCTCACAACCCCTCCCCACAATAAAAACAAAGACAGAATCCTCCTTGTCCTCACGTATCACCCCATTAACCTCCGCATCATTCTCCGCCACTTCTGCCACCTGCAATTTGACCTCCACTATCAAGGATATATTTCCCTCCCCACCCTTATCTGCATTCCAGAGGAACCGCTCTCTCCGCGACTCCCTCGTCCGCTCCACAGTCCTCACTAGCCCCACTGGCACTTTTCCCTGCAACTGCAGGAAGTGCTACACCTGCCCTCACACCTCCCCCCTCACCCCCAACCCAGGCCACAAGAAAACTTTCCACATTAAACAGATGTTCACCTGCACATCCACTAATGTGGTCTACTGTATCCGCTGTTCCCGATGTGGCCCCCTCTACATCGGGGAAACCAAGCGGAGGCTCGGAGACCACTTTGTGGAATACCAACGCTCGGTTCACAACAAAACGACAACACCTCCCAGTCGTGAACCATTTCAACGCCCCCTCCCACTCCCTGGATGACACGTCCACCCTGGGCCTCCTCCAGTGTCACAATGACGTCAGCTGGAAACTGGAGGAACAGCATCTTGTATTCCGGCTTGGAGCCCTACAACCAATGGCCTCAATGTGGACTTTATGAGCTTCAAAATCTCCCCACCCCCACCTCATCCCAAGACCAACTCTCCCTCTCAAGCCCGCCTCCTTGACCTGTCCATCTTCTCTTCTACCTATCTGCCCCTCCCACCTCACTGACCAATCCCCACCACTCCCTACCTGTACTCACCTATCACCATACCACCTACCTTCCTCAGCCCCACTCCCCCTCTCTCTATTTATTTCAGAGCCCCCTTCCCCTCCCCCATTTCTGAAGAAGGGTCCCGACCTGAAACGTCAGCCTTCCTGCTCCCCTGATGCTGCCTGGCCTGCTGCGTTCATCCAGCTCCACATTGTGTTATCTCTGACTCCAGCATCGGCAGTTCTTACTATCTCTGCTTCTGATAGGAGACTGGAACAGAAGTCATACCCTTAAACTGCACCTGTTCCCCATTGTACGTTCTCAGTTTGGCTGAGGTCTTGTGCAAGCTTAAAGGTTGGAGTTCCAAACAAATCTTGTTAAAGACAGATTCTGCAACCACAGATACAGCTGCACTGGTATCAACTTCCATGAGAACTGGGTGACCGTTTAACCAAACATTAATTTTAATTGGTTTCGATGGGATGTCACTAAGCAATTTAATTTCTCCAACCCACATGTAAGGGGACTTCCCAGGGTGTGCACGCTCCTGGGTACTTGCCTATGAGTTTTCTTGCCAAATCAGGCCTCGTAGGACTTTGCAAACTGGCAGCAACAACAATGGTTTGCTGGCCCAGATCCTGAAGAACTATTCAGCCACTTGGCCAAGGCTTGGCTTTGTTGTGGGGTTTTGCTTTGGGCTGGTCTATGGTCCGTCTGCTCAGGACATGCCCTGTGTGAGGCTCTGCAATTGCCTACACTTGGGTGGACAGGTGAGGGTGTCTACTCCCTTTGGGATGCCCTGTAGCTCCCATGCTCCATTTGCCACACTTTCTAATGACAAGGCCAGCTGCAGTGCCTGTTTGAAGTCAAGTTGGGTTTCAGCCAATAGGCGCTTCTGCATGGTTTTGTTAATAATCCCACATACCAAAAGCATCTCATTCAGTGCTAATCAAAAATTACATATCTCTGCCAGTCATCTCAACCTCATCAAAAATCCCAATACGGATTCTCTCGGTTGCCTAACAGCCGAATAAAACCGATAGCGTCTCAGGATTAGAGGAGGTTTGGGGTTGTAATATTCCTTAACGAACATAATCAACTCCTGGAAGGTTTTAGTGTGTGGTGCCTCTGGGAAAGTTAAGCTCCTTATAACCAAGAAGGCTGCAGGTCCGCAAGCAGTCAAAATGATTACTCATCGCTTTTCATCTGCCCCAATGTCATTTGCCCGGAAAAAGTACTGCATTCTTTGGATAAACTGGTCCAATTCTTTGAAAGCAGGATCAATGAGTCAAGTTTCCCAAATAGAGGTGTGATGTCATAAATTTTACCCCAACTCTAAGATGACAGTTGCAAGCGAATGTTCTTCAGGCCCATCTTGTTTTATCCCATTGCCACTGAAATACCTGCACAGAGGCCAGTGTCCTATCACCAAGTCACCCTTTAATTTTTAGTGCACAGTACACTGGCTGTGACCAATCAGCTCGGAGTCATCGCCTGAACTGAGAAGATTTTCATCTCCTGGTTATATATTTTTTCTTTTTTGTACCCCTATACTGCAGTTATACGGAGTAGTTCTTATTTTTCCCCGTGTTCGGTGTGCAGGAGTCAGTAAAAACACAATGTGAAAGATAATTTTATTTGACAATTAAAAAACAATGAATTTTGGTAAGAAGCACATGCAAAAACAACATATTATAAAGGGTGTACAGGAGCAGTGGGGCCTGAGTGCTAATGTACACAAGTCATTGAAGGTGGCAAGACAGGTTGAGAAAGCAGTTAATAAAGCATGCAGTATCGTAGTCCTTATTAAAGGTGCTTAGAGTGCAAGAACACGGAGATTATGTTGAACTTATATAAAACATTAATTTGTCTTCAGCTGGAATATTGTATCCAGTTCCAGGTATGGCACTTTAAGAAGAATGTGAAAGCTTTGAAGAAAGTGCAGATTAGATTCATAAGCAGGGTTTCAGATTTGAGGAATTCCAGTTACAAATACTGGAGAAGGTGAAACTCTATTCCCTGGAGAAGAAAATGCTAAGAAGGAACCTGATAGAGATATTTTAAGTCATGTGACAATGTTAAACATGATTGCCCCTTTAAGAATCAATTATGATCTGCTCCAGAGATGATAAAGAGCAGCTAATCTCATGTGATCATACATTTAAGGGCCAGCTTTCCCAGGAGGGAGAATTGGTTTGGGAGGAGAGCGAACAGACTGGAGTTAAAATGGAACCACGAAATCCACGCAAACAGCTGTGCAGAACAAACTTACCCCTGGCCCCTGCAATGGTAAATGGATGACTAGCAGAATGACACCAAGAGGGACCTGGACAGAGTAGTTAAGGTGAAACTGTGCTCACTTCTGAAAAGATGGGGAATGAAATGACACATTTAAGTTAACAGCCAAATAAGAAGCAAAGGGTGATACGAAAAAGAAAATTCAAACAATGTGAGGTTTAGGTATAGAATGCACATCCTGATAGTGCAGTGGAGGCAGGTTCAACTGAAAAATTAAAAGAAGAAATTAAATTGTTATCGAAAGGGAATTTACAGGATTACAGGGAGAAGTGGGGGCATCGACACTAGATGAAATGCTCATTCAGGAAGTCTACACAGATACAATGTGTCAACTGGTCACCTTCTGTGCACTGTAACAATTTTGTGATATATCCTCTCTGTTGTCTGACATTTTATTTAAAATAATAAAGTGTCAGATTACATAGATACAGAATTTGGAACCTCCTTTTACCCCTCTTATTTTCTCCTCTTCTCTGTGTGATGTGACCAGTTGCTAATTTGCACTTTTACATATTTGTTTGTGTTTCCAAAAACACTTCAGTCCCACCACTTTTGCCCAAGTTCTCCCAGGTAACGATTCCCTCCTACTCTCTCAGTAACTGAGAAATCTTGCGGACTAGAGGATCACAGTGTGAACATGTTCCCTCTTGTGGTGATAAATGGCATCTTTAAAAATAATAATAAAATGTTTCTCTGCAGTGAGAGCTGAACTGAACTGTCCAGGAAAGAGTTAAATTGATTCGAGGCTTTTATGCAGAACTAGGAAAAGGAAAGGATGGTTTTATTCACTCATGGGATTTTGGTGCCACTGGCTGGGTCAGCATTTAATGTCCAACTCAACCATCTAAGGATGGGCAATAAATGCTGGCCCAGTTAGTGACGCTACATCCCGTGAGTGAATAGAAAAGGCAGTGTGTCCATGTGTCAGTGAAATGGGCATTATTAGAGGAATCAGGTAATTTCTGTCAGTTCTGATTAATAGAACAGCAGCTACTTCAACAGGGCAAATATGTAAATGTAAGTATGTTCATAAAGTCAATGTTTTTAAGAAAAAACTAACTTCAGATTTCTAGACTCTGCAGTGTTATGTTATTTATTATATTCAGTATTAATCTTTAGAGTTTGTGTAAGTTCATAAGTTATTGCTTTTCACTGTATTTATAACTAAACAGAAGGTTATGTGCCATGAATCTCATCGAGATCATTAAGCTCATCAACTGGAAGTCAGATCTCAGAATAAACACAAGCTGGCTAGTGCAGAAAGGTTGTGAGTATTCTGACTTTCATTTTTATAACACGTTATGCTTCCCTCTCAACAGGTTATGTGGGAATGTTGTACCTCCCACTGTTAATACCAACACTAGTCGGCTTAAAGTTTCTTTTGTGTCAGACGCAAGTGTTGGTGGACGTGGTTTCACAGCACGATACTGGATAATTGCATCAAGTGACAGTAAGTGGACTGAGATCTGCTCCAGAGATAGTAGGAACTGCATATGCTGGAGAATCTGAGATAACAAGGTGTAGAGCTGGATGAACACAGCAGGCCAAGCAGCATCAGAGGAGCAGGAAGGCTGACGTTTTGGGCCTAGACCCTTTTG
>NW_025977438.1:0-6971 GCF_021869965.1 Rhincodon typus | reverse complement strand
TGATGCTGCTTGGCCTGCTGTGTTCATCCAGCTCTACACCTTGTTATCTCAGGAAATCTTTGCTTGTTCGGAGAGGAGAAGTGAGTTGCTGAATATGCTCACTAGATGGTGCAAGCACAGTATTAATCTGCACCTCTGTGTCTTTCTCAGTACAATCAGACAAAACCTTATCAGATAATGTCGTAAAGTAACTCAAGATGCTTCGCAGGAGCATTTGGAAGCAAAATATGACACCAAGGCACATGACAGTCAGAGAACCAAAAAAGAACGCGGTGAAAGAGGTAGCTTTCAGGAAGTTTCTTAAAGGAGGAATGTGAGGTGGATGGGGCAGAGAGTTTTAGCTCTGACTCCAGCATCGGCAGTTCTTACTATCTCTGAGTTTTAGGGAAGGATTTCCAGAGTTTAGGACCCAGGCAGCTGAATGTACCATTGTCAGTGGTGGAGCAGGTAAAAGCAATGATGCCCAAGTGGCCAAAGTTAGAGAATGGACAGAGGTATGTGAGGCTGGAGGAGATTACAGAGATAGGGAGGGATGGAGGCCATGGAGAGATTTGAAAGCAAGGATGACCTTTTTTTTGATACCAGGAGCCAGTGTATGTCTGTGAGCACGGTGGGCAGGGGGTAGGGGGGAGAGGGGGTGGGGGTGCTGAGAGAATGTTGGGAGATGGGGACCCAGGATAGGGGAGACTGCAGATCGCACAGTGGCCTCGTGTACTGTGAAGAGCTCAAGGTGACTGGCCCTAACCAGGGAAGTGACATCTTCACTTTTATAAATAGACAGAGGCCACGCTGACAGAATTAACCCAGTGGACATGCTTAACCTGCACGCTGATCTTTTCACCTGCTAGCTTTGGCTCATGAATCACAAGGTTTACAGGTCAACTCCAGCTATTTCCAAGTTGACAATGCCAGTGCCAGACTAAGGGAGTGCCACATTGTCAGAGACACCATCTTTCTGGTGGGATGTTTAAGTGAGGCCTCACCAACTCTCAGCACATAGCACAGCTTTGAAGAAGAGAGGAGTGTTCTCCCTGGGTCCAATGTTTATCCGTCAGCCTCTGTCTAAAGTTGCAATCATCTCCTTACTGTTTGAGAGAGCCTCTACATCAACACGATGGCTGCTACCTTTCCCAATCATATCACTATGACACTGCTTTAAACGTAGTTTATGAGCTGTCAAGCACTGCAGGATGTGCTCAGAGCATGAAATGAGCAATATCAATGACCAATACCTTTCTCATACTTTTTTGTATGAGACAAAATTGATTGGAGTTGACTGTTCGCAGGTAAAAGGATGTCTGACAAGTGAGAGGTGTTCAAGAGTGTGACGACAAGAGCTCAGAAGCATTTCATTTCTGTTAGAGTGAAGGGTAAGGCTGGTAAGATTAATGAACGGTGGATGAATAAAGATATTGAGGTTTTAGATATCAACAATTTGGTTCAATTGAATCTCTTTATCAATATAAAGAGTGTAGGGGCATTCTGAATAGAGAAATCAGGAAGGCAAGCAGGGGATATGAGATGGCATTGGCAGATAAGGTTAAGGATAATCCAAAGAGATTCTGCTAATACATTAATAGCAAGGGGGTAACTAGAGAGAAGTTAGGGCCCCTGAAAGATCAAGGATGTCATCTTTGTGTTGAATGCCAGGGGATGGCAGAGATACTAAATTAATATTTCGTGTCAGTTTTAACTGTGGAGAAAGAAATGGAGTCTAGAGAATGCAGAGAAATAAACTTTGATGTTTAAAAACAGTTCATATTACAGAAGAGGATGTTCGGGAGGTCTTAGAGAATATAAAGGTGGATAAATCTCCGGGACCTGATCTGATGTATTGCAGAATGTTGTGGGAAAATTACGAAACACCTTCAGAAATATTTGCTTCGTCTATAACTACGGTTCAGGTGCCTGATGACTTGAGGGTGGCTAATGTTGTACCTTTGTTTAAGAAAGGTTGTACGGAGAAACCGGGGAACCGTAGACCTGTGAATCTGACTTCAGTTGTGGGTAAATTGTTGGAGGTGACTATGAAGGATAGGATTTATGGACATTTAGGGATAGTCAGTGTGGTTTTGTGTGAGGGAAATCGTGCCTCACAAAATTGATTGGGTTTTTTGAAGAAGTTACCAAAAAGGTTGATGATGGCAGAGCAGTACATGTTGTTTATTTCGATTTTAGTAAAGCCTTTGACAAGGTTCCGCATGGTAGACTAATTACTAAAGTTAGGTCACGTGGGATTCAGGGTGAGCTTGTCAATTGGGTCCATAATTGGCTTAACAGCAGGAGACAGAGAGTAATGGTGGAGGGTTGTTTTTCGGACTGAAGGCCTGTGACCAGTGGTGTTCGACAGGGATTGGTTCTGGATCCTCTTTTGTTTGTCATTTATATACATGATGAGAATATAGAAGGCATGGTTGGAAAATTTGCAGACAACACCAAAATTGGTGGCATAGGAGACAGTGAAAAAGGTTTTCTAAGATTACAGAGGGATCTTGAGCAAATAGTTCAATGGGTTGAAAAATGGCAGATGGAGTTCAATCTGGATAAATGCGAGGTATTGCATTTTGGTACAACAAACAAGGATAAGGCCTATACAGTTAACGGTAGGACCTTGGGTGGTGTTGTAGAACAGAGGGACCTAGGGGTTCAGGTACATAATTCTTTGAAGTTTGCGTCACATATAGACAGGGTGGTTAAAAAGACATTTGGCACGCTTGCCTTCATTGATCAGTCCTTTGAGATTAACAGTTGGGACGTCATGTTGAGGTTGTACAGGACGTTGGTGAGGCCTCTTCTGGAATACTGTGACCAGTTCTGGTCGCCCAGTTACAGGAAGGATATTATTAAGCCAGAGAGGGTTCAGAAAAGATTTACCAGGATGTTGCCAGGTATGGAAGGTTTGAGTTATAAAGTAAGGCCGGATAGGCTGGGACTTTTTTCAGTGGAGCGTAGGAGGTTGAGAGGCAACCTTATAGAAGTTTATAAAATCTAGAGGGGTATAAATAGAGTTGATAGGGATTCTCTGTGGGATTTCTCACTGGCCCCACTGATGGCACTCAAATTTTATTGCTTTTTACAACACTAGTCACCGCCTTTCACAAAGTGACCAGTCCAACCAGGGTTGAATAACTTTTAGCATCTTGATCAATGCTTCCCAATGTGTTCTCGCTGTGATCTCATTTTGAGGCTTTGAATTTGCCGTGAGAACTTTGAGGGGGTAAGGACGGAGCTATGGAACTATGAGAATAGGTGTACAAGAAAAACTGAGTGCCTGTGAGAGATTAATTTGGCTACACATTCAAAATGACGGGAAGGCAATGGCCTAGTGGGATTATCACTGGACTGTTAACCCAGAGACCCAGATAATGTTCTGGGGAAAAGCTGATGAAGGGTCTAGGCCCGAAACATCAGCCTCTCTGCTCCTATGATGCTGCTTGGCCTGCTGTGTTCATCCAGCCCTGCACCTTGTTGTCTCGGATTCTCCAGCATCTGCAGTTCCTACTATCTCTAATGTTCTGGGGACCTGGGTTTGAATCCCACCACGGCAAATGGTGGAATTTGAATTCAATAAATATCTGGAATTAAGAATCTAATGATGACCGTGAATCCATTGCTGATTGTTGGGGGGAAAAACCCATCTGGTTCACTAATGTCCTTTGGGGGGAAGGAAACTGCCATCCTTACCTGGTCTGGCCTACATGTGACTCCAGAACCACAGCAATGTGGTTGACTCTTAACTGCCCTCTGGGCAATTCGAGATGGGCAATAAATGTTGCCTAGTCAGCAATGCCCTCATCCCATGAATGAATAAAGGAAAAAAAAAACCTTGAGATTCTTTCTCCTTAGCTGGGGAGTCTAGAACACAGGGAGCAGTGTGCGCACAGGGAGCACAGTCTCAGGATAAGGGGTCGGTCATTTTGGACTGAGATGAAGAGAAATCTCTTCACTTGAAGAATTGTAAATCTTTGGAATTCTCCACCCCAATGCCCAAGATTTGAGTATATTCAAGACAGAAGGTGATAGATTTTCGGACACTGGGGGGATAGTGCTCGAAAATGGAGACTGTGTGGAAGATCAACCATGGATCAAATTGAATGGGAGAGCAGGCCTGAGGGAGTTGAATGGCCTCGCTAGCTCCTTATACCTTCATTAACCCAGGATAGGGTCTGAGACAATTTGCCACAAGCTTACCCATTGTTCATTCGTGTGCAGATAATTTATGAGCATAACCTAAATTTTTATTTTCCTTTTCTTTGACCCAGGGGCGTTACATCAGAGTCAGGCAGTTATCCGCGTCTCACACACTTGAAGCTAGGAACGTGTTTATTTGAACATAGCCCTGGCTAGCCTGGCTGCACAATGGGTTGGGAGGTAATATTTGCCCCTTATTGCTTGCTGCCTCTTTTGAAGTCAAACCTGTGAAGAAGGCAAGATCTGAACCATGAGCTTTCAGCAGCTAAGATCACCTCGATAAAGGATCCCTGCTGATTAATTATACCGGAACCTTGGTAACCATGTCCAACATGGAATTCACAAGGTCATTATTTGCTTGTCCTGTGAAGGGAGACTGATAAAATTAACTGATTGTCAAACTGACTTTATTGCACTTCATTCCACAAGTAATTGAGCTAAATCATTGTTTTGTTGATGCATAATTAGCCTGACTGACAAAACAAAGATTAATCACCAAAGTTGCAGTTCAGAGGCCTGAGCATCAGATTATTCATAATTTATTTTTCTTAATATAAGTCCAATTCCATTAATTCTCCTGTAACTAAGCTATGTTTTAAGATTAGGAAAGCAATACAAACAAATAAATTAGTGACTGGATCGTCATCCCTGCCTGTTGTGGTGGCTATATGGATGAATTAAAGCTTTCACTGTGAAATCTTGAAAAGCTTCAATGACATTGCTGAGAGTAATTCAGGATTATTCTGCTCTTAGCATTGAAGGCCATAAATGGTCGATGCTATCAAGTAAATACTGAGTGAGGACAGAATCCAATT
Source organism: Rhincodon typus (assembly GCF_021869965.1). Taxonomy (NCBI): domain Eukaryota; kingdom Metazoa; phylum Chordata; class Chondrichthyes; order Orectolobiformes; family Rhincodontidae; genus Rhincodon; species Rhincodon typus. The sequence goes on along the minus strand of NW_025977438.1, from coordinate 1,965 downwards.
GCTCTTGTGGTTACAAGTCAAACCTCTGCTTTGGCAAGGCCACTCAGAGACATGCTGGTTCCTGTGCATGCTGGTTCCTACTTTTGTTGTTGAGGTGTGTTACAGAGATCTGAATATGACATGACAAGGGGCATCAAGCAAGAAGCTTGAAGGTTAGGGAGTGTGCATATGCCGAGTGGTCTAGTGGTAATATTGCTGCACTGTTCATCTGGGGACCTGGGTTCGAACTCGGCCCTGGCAGATGGTGGAATTTGAATTCAATAACGAAAAAGTCTTTGATGCTGATTGTCAGGGGGGAAACCCCATCTGGTTCACTAATCCCCTTTGGGGAAGGAAATCTGCCAACCTTACCTGGTCTGGCCTACGTGTGACTCCAGACCCACAGCAATGTGGTTGACTCTTAACTGCCCTCTGGGCAATAAATGCTGGGCCTAGCCAGCAACGCCCTAGTCCTGTGAATGAATAAAGGAAAAAAAATTAAATTACAGAGTAGCTTGTTGACAGTATAAACAGGTTTATACTTCACCTTACATGGCCAGCCCCAGTGCAGATGTGCATTTTGAACTGCAGAGTTAAATCTCTAGTTTGCAGCAATGAGCTCGGCTATTTCTGCAATAAATTATGGAAGGGCTGAATTTTCCTCTCAAACTGGGAAGTATATTGTCTTGTGGAGTTACATAGACAGTGCAGCCTGGAAACAGAATGGCCTGATTCTGCTCCTATACCTTATGGTCATTCAGCCCAACTGCTTCATGCCCCATGTTTGTATTCCACATGAGCTACCTCCCCACTTGTGATAAACATTTACACCATTGCTGTTAGAATTACTTTAGAATCCAAGTTCTAAAATAGAGGCAAATGGGTTTTGACCTTCAATGAAAGGGTCAGAAAGTGATTTAGAACAGTGAGCTAAAGACGGTCTTTCCTATAACTCACGTGATTGAAGCTAAGTGACTCTACAAGCTACCTGGGGAAATGTTTCTATGACATACAGCAAGACAGATGGCCAGGGGCAACAGCCTGTTTGAGTTCCGCAGAAAAGATCTTTACTATCAGAAGCTGAGTTCCATTTTTGAGCAGCCTCCAGGCTAACAGAGCTGGAGAGAGCTGTTTTAAGCCATCCAGGCAGAGAGGGTTGTAAGATTTTCTTAGGTTTCAGCAAGAATACCTGTCTGTTCTGATCGGGGGAAGGATGGACACAATCGCATCTGGAGAATGTATAGAAAATCCCTGAAAGGAAACACTTGGAATATCATTGAGTAAGAGATTTTGAAGTGAAGGTAGGACTGTATTGGAAGCAGTTCAGAGCAGGTATACTAGAGTTCTACCTGGAATGAGTGGATTGTCATATGAGGTTGGGCTGGAGAGGCTAAGCCTGTATCCTCAGGAGTTTAGAAGAGTCAGAGATGACTTAATTGAAACATATAAAATCCTGAGGGGACTTGACCAGGTGGATGTGGAAAGGATTCTTCCCAATGGGAAGAACGGGGGCTCAGTGGTTAGCACTGCTGCCTCACAGCGCCAGGGACCCAGGTTCGATTCCACCCTCGGGTGACCGTCTGTGTGGAGCTTGCACATTCTCCCTCTGTCTGTGTGGGTTTCCTCCGGTTTCCTCCCATGTTCCAAAGATGTGCAGGTTAGGTGGGTGAGCCATGGGAAATGCAGGGTTGCAGGGATAGGGAGGGTCTGGGTGAGATGCTCTTCAGAGGATTGGTATGGACTGGATGGGCCAAATGGCCTGCTTACAGACTGTAGGGATTCTATGATTCCTGAGGGAGAATCTATAATGAGGGACCATAGTTTAAAAACAAGGCAGGGGGTGGTGCCCATTTAAAACGGAGATGAGGAAACATTTTTTTCTGTGAGGGTTGTGAGTTTTTGGAATTCCCTTCCTCAAAAAGCAGTGGATGCAGAATCTTTCAATATTTTTAAGGCAGCGGGAGATAGATTCTTAATGACCAACGG
>NW_025977437.1:0-6971 GCF_021869965.1 Rhincodon typus | reverse complement strand
TGTGTTCCTCCAGCTCCACATTGTGTTATCCAAAGCAATGTACACATGGTTTTGATCACCATTGTACAGAAAACGAAGTCACCAGGGAAGGTGCAATGGATATTTGCAAAGACGGCAGTTAAACTGAGAGATTATCACTATTAGAAAAAGCTAGGACTCTTTTCTCGAGGAAAAGGAGGTTGAGAGGTGGTCTTACAGAAATCCATAAGATTATAAATGGGTTTGATAACATTGAAGTAGGGAAGATGTTTCCACTTGTGGAAAAGTTCAAAACCAAGGGAAGTAAGTATAAGATATAACATATATTGTTAATAATTAATCACATAACGAATTTAGGAGAACAGATTTTCTCCCAGAGAGTTGTTGGAATATAGACATCAACGTTGTTGAAGCAATCTTCACCACTGCTCATCATGTTGTATGAACCATCTGGTAGATTTACTGCCACCATCCTCTTTCCTGGTTGGGAAGTACAAGGCCTGCTAGCGTACAGGTAAACAAGTCTAATGGGAAGAGGGTCTTGGCTGAAGCAAGATGTAGTTTATGGCACATTGGCAACTAGGTACAAGTTGCACCAATGTGATAGACATTGCTGCAGAGATTATGAGGAGGACATGGATGATACATCCTTCTTCTTCGAGATTTAAAACTCTTGTCTCCCTATGTCCATATGACATCATCATAGAGGGTGGGGCTTAAGAATGTCTTAGCATTAACCCTTTCAGACCTTTATCTAACACTCACTACTCACCACATGAAGTGGTAGAGGTGAACATCATTGGTGCATTAAAATAAAATAAGTACCAGTGGGTAAAAGAATTCGATGGATAAAGCTAATAGAGTGATAAGCAGTGTAGGAGGCAACTTGTGAAAAGCATAAATACCAGCAAAGGCCAGACGGGCTGAATGGCCTTGTTTTGTATTGTTAATTTAACGTAATTCCATGTAAAATGTCAAAGAATTATGTAGTAGAAGATATCGCTTTCTTCAGAAAGCATCAGCAAACTGTCTTGCATTTCAGAAGATGCAACTTTTTAAAAATAATTCAGGGTTGGTGAGGTTGCCATGGAACTGAGGTGTTCACTGGAAAAAGCATGTGTGTGTCAAATGCTCCAGCCGTAGCCCTTTCCACCCTGATCAAAACCATGTGCAAATTCAGTAATATTTACTTTGGAAGGACAAATTGTGGGAGATTAATCTTGCTTCTAGCAATTAATTAAGCCATTGGCAATTGGGAATTCTGGAATGGCAACATTTTGCAGGTCAAGTGGGAGTTTGTGAAATGGTATTTTAAAGTCAGTTATACAGTCAAAATAGGTAAAATTCTAACATACCTCAGGCCAGTACCCATTCAGTACCATGTAGACAGTTCTTCAGTTCAGTCGGCCATTAACAAAACAGTAAGGCACCCTCAGTTCCTCCTGCTGGAAAACACTGGTGGAATCTGATGGGTTTGCTGCAACAGCTAACATCAGCTTCCTACAGAATATTGAGAGGTTTCTTATTGATGCCGATTAGAAGATGTTCAGTGACTGGTAATCGAATGCAACATGATTAGGGCGAGTGATCTGACTTGGTGCAAGATCACATGCTGCAGTTTGTCTATACTTAACACACACGGCACTTTACTTGGGCCTTCATTCCTAATTTTGCACAGAAAATTTTGCACAATGGTAAGAATGTTGGTTTCTGAGTGATAACATTACTCTTAGCTTTAATGTGATTCCCCAAAGCGACCATAATTTCAGAATAAACCATTTTCCCGTAAACAGTTGCTTGGCAAACCACACTTGACTAATGGAGAGGTATGCTGCTATAACTCTCCATCTTGCGGTCATCAGGGCAAATGCAAGAATACAATTGATCGCAACAGTTTACAATATAGGACAGAGACTGCCTGAAAGTCAAGACCAATTGGCCCAGGTACTGCCATGGAAAAAGCAGTGATGAACTGTAAAAGGCCATACATAATCAGGGTCAACTTACAACTAAGTCAGAATACTTTTTACTTTTGTGATGCCAGCCTAGATATTAACACCCTCTAACTTTTCACAAGGTGGCCATGAGCGTGTCAGTGATGAGACGTGAGGCAGAGTCCTCATTTGGGAAATGCATGTAATGTGCTGCCGAAACCATCATCTACCCACCTACCCGCCACCATTTTTACAGAGGCAAATGTCATTTAGAACATATATCGAACACAGAACATAGAACAGTACAACACAGTACAGGTGCTTCGACCCACGATGTTGTGCTGAACTTTTACCCTAATCCTAAGGTCTATCTAATCTCCACCCCTACCTTATACTATCATCCATATGCCTGTCTAATAGCCGCTTAAATGCCCCTAATGAGGCTGACTCCACTACCTTCTCCGGCAATGCATTCCACGCCCCGACCACTTTCTGAGTAAAGAACCTACCTCTGATGTCTCCCCTATATCTACCTCCACGCACTTTAAAACTATGCCCCCTCGTAATAGCTACCTCCACCCTAGGAAAAAGTCTCTGGCTGTCCACTCTATCTATACATCTGATCATTTTGAACACCTCTATCAAGTCACTTCTCATCCTTCGTTGTTCTAAAGAGAAAAGCCCTAGCTCTCTCAACCTTTCCTCGTAAGACCTTCCCTCCATTCTGGGCAACATCCTGGTAAATCTCCTCTGCACCTTTTCCAATGCTTCCACATCTTTCCTGTAATGAGTTTGGACCGTAAGGAGATCAAAAGATATAGTGATTGGGCAATAAATGCTGTTGAGATTGAAGATGATAATATTAAATGGGGAAGAGTCTGAAAGGGCTTAACTGCCCACTTTGACTTCTATTTCTTAAATTCAATTGGCAGGGGATGAGAGGAATCCAGGAAAATGAGTGTATCAACTGACTAGGGCGTACAGATGTATAAATATCACAACTGGATTCTTGATGTCTTTGACAGGGAATGGTTAGAAACCACACGAGAGCAAATTAATGACCATTTATTAACTTACACCATTCACAGGCTCAGCAGGACTTTATTCGAATCCTGTTCCATGTGGTCCAACATCACCAATAATGCTTGCTGGCAATTGACAAAAAAGTTATTAATTCCTTATGCTACATCTACCCTGCACCCTCACCCGACCCCAGACTTTCATTCTACCCATAAACTATGGTTACGCTTTTATCAGAATCAGAGACTCATGCAGCATGTAAATAGACCCTTCGGTCCAATTCGTCCATGCCAACCAAGTTTCTAAACTAAACTAGTCCCACTTGCCTGCGCTTGGCCTATATCCCTCTAAACCTTTCCTATTCATGTACTTATCCAAATGTCTTTTAAATGTTGTAACTGCATCTGCATCTACCACTTCGTCTGGTAGTTCATTCCACACATGACCCATCTTCTGTGTGAAAATATTGCCCCTTAGGTCCCTTTTAAATCTTTCTCCTCTCACCTTAAAAGTGTTGAACTCACCCACCCTGGGGAAAAGACCTTTGCTATTCACCTTATTTATGCCCCCTCACAATTTTATAAACCTCTATAAGGTCATCCCTCAATCTCCTACCCTCCAGTGAAAAAATGTCCCAGCCTATTCAGCCTATCCTTATTACTCAAGTCCTCCAGTCCTGGCAACATCCAGGTAATTCTTTTCTGAACCCTCTCCAATTCAATAATATCCTTCCTGTAACAGGGCAACCAGAACTGTACATAGTATTCCAAAAGTGGCCTCAGCAACGTACTATACAAACTCAACATGACATCCCACATCCTATGCTCAATGATCTGAGCAATGAAAGCAAGCTTGCCAGACACCTTCTTAACCACCCTGTCTACCTGTGATGCAACTTTCAAAGAACTTTGTACCTCAACCCCTGGGTCTCTCTGCTCTTCAACACTACCCAGGGCCCTACCATTAACTATGTAAGTCCTGCCCTTATTTCTTTTACCAAAATGCGATACCTTGCATTTATCCAAATTAAACTTCATCTACTCATCCCATTGGCCCAATTAATTGAGATCCCTTTGTAATCTTAGAAAACTTTCCTCACTGTCAATTCTACCACCAATTTTGGTGTCACCCACAAACTTACTAACCATGCCTCCTAAATTCTCATCAAAATCATTGATATAAAATACAAACAAAAGTGGACCCAGTGCCGATCTCTGCAGAACACTCCTGGTCACAGGCCTCCAGTCTGAAAAAGAACCCTCCCCCACCACCCTCTGTCTCCTACCGTCAAACCAATTTTGTATCCAATTGGCCAGGTCTTCCCTGAATCCCATGTGACATAACTTTACTAATCTGTCTACCACGCAGAACCTTGTCTACTTGGATTTTAGTACAGCCTTTCACAACAACTATTGCTCTGTGCTCAATCTTTTCGGTTATGTCCTCAAAAAACTCAATCAAGTTTGAAAGACACTTATCCTACACTTATTCTACAATATCCTACCCACCCTGAAACCCTGTACAAAAGAAATGGTTAGGACTCACAAGATTTCCTTGGGTTGGCAGAAGCTGTTGTTAGTAGCCATGTACATTTTAGGTTTTGGTTTGGAGTTGAGAGCTGCCTATTACTGCATACTGCTGGGAGATGTTCTCTTCTGTGGCAGTGTGCATAAGTGGCCAGACAGGCTCGGTGATGATATAGTGTTCATCTGTAACAATAACTAAGGGCAGCAATTGTGTTCACTGCTTTCAAATTCTGCTTCACTGTAGGACCTTTTATCTCCAGGCTTAACTAGTGCCAAATGAATACAATTGCCGAAGGAATGCAAATTTGCTGTTGAATCTTGGGTGTTCATCCGGAAATTTTCCCTCGGCCTATGAAAGCTTTTCCTTTTGAAAGCAGAAGAGTAAACCAAAGGTTTCACTAAACTCTCCATATTTAGTAGTTCCTTAATCGCCCCTCTGTCATCATAAAATATCACCAGCACAGCTGCCCATTGTGTATGAAAACTCATTGATTGAATCATTTCTTGCCTTCTGAGAAAGTCCAGAGTTAATGGGTATTGAGTGAATCAGAGGTGTCAGTATCTCCAGTCCTCAGTTTGGTCAAGACCAATCTGTGAGGTCCAGGGACTCAGAGAGAGCTAAGACCATAGCTCTATTCACTTCTACTCAGCAGCCTTGGACTCTGGTAATGATTGGTTGCTCTGACCATTGCTGTGAGAATTTAATGAAGTTCTGCAAGGCGACTGGCTATCCACTTTGTTATCTTTATCAGTGTTAGCTGCAATTCTTAGGGAAGCAGTCACAGACTGCTGCCACCATGTATCAACATCATAACCAGGCTGTGGATGCTTTTTACAGACGGGGATTGGAAATGACACTTGAGCAAACTAATGTATACTTATTAACTATTTTTTGCTATGTATAGAGACGTAGTTCAAACAGGGCTCCCTTAGAATTCCCTTACCTCAGATCCCAGAACCGTGTAATCTGATATCACTGGTGCACTCCGCCTATTAGCATAGCATTTATTAACCCCTTCTACTACAGGGAACCTCAGGAATGTGGAATATCGATTATAAACAGGGGGTCAGAAGCGGGCCAGTCACATGATTAATGCAAGGATAGTTTGGATTTAGGTTATAAAAAAATGCCAATCACTAATCATAAACAAATGGCCCTGCAAAGTTTCTGAAGACTGGATTATCAGAGTTATCAGTCTGAGTGTTTTGTTTTTTTTTGCATTTGGGGTTTTTTTGGGGGATGGCGATGGAGGTGACAGACGTTTGCACAGTTTTTTTTCCCTGGATCATTTCCCCACAGAGATTGCAGAGCAAAGTCAGACACTATTGCAGGTTAAGCTACCTTGGGTGAAAGAACACAGGCGCACTTCAGTCTGATGGTAATGTGTGTTAGCCTTCCTCACTGACTGTTCTCAATTACCCATGTTACTGCCTTGTTTTCAGTGTTTCAGGCAGACCTCAGCTAGTTATCAGAGAGTGTGCTCACAGTCAGGAGTTCATTAACACAGTCAGGCTTGGGGCCAGTGAGGCAAACTCGTCAACATTTAGGACCTAGCAATGCAGTCCGGGGCTGGATCTCTATGAATCTATCCACACCTTGTTAGTGATCTCATAGGCTAAATACTGGATGTAAAGGCAACAAGATTGGACATAAGATTAGATGGCAACATCACAGAATGGTTACCACACCAAAAGGGGATGATTTGGCTCATGTATGTTCAGTCTCTGAAGGAGAAATTTATCTAAATGGCTATTTATCCAGATAAATAAATTTATCTAACTTATCTTTCCTGCGCCCTTTCTGCGTAACCCTGCATATTCTTCCTTTTCAGATAATCATCCAATTCCTATCTGAATACCTCAATTGAACTGACCTCCCATCACTCTCCAGCAGCACATCCTAACCACTCACTGCATGAAGACGTTTTTTTCCTCATGTTGTACTCACTTCCTTAGCCCATTAGTTATATTCATTTCGTGTGCGGTCTTGGTCCTTGATCTTTGCACAGCAGTTAGGGATTTTAAAAGCCCTGACGAGGAGCCGTTCTGGGCTTGAAACATTAACTCTGTGTTTTCTCTCCGCAGATGCTGCCAAACCTGTTGAGTTCCTCCAGCATCTCTTCTTGCCTTGCTGCAAATTCACCCCTCTCTATCCTGTCCGGGACCCATTATAAATCTGAACGCCTCGATCAAATCTCTTCTCAAACCCTTATTTTCACAACCGGGCTTGTCCTCTTCATCCACCTTTGCCTTTTTCCTTTCTTGTCCCCACCCCCTTCAGTTTTATTTACTTTTTGCTCAAACTTACCTGACAAAGAGAGCTTTTTCGGTAGGAAGTTGGCGGCTACGTGGCTACAGAACCAACACGCCTGTGAAGCCTGGAGAAGAATGGCAGGGGGCTGGGAAGGCTGGAGCAGGTCTGTAGCAACTGAGAAGGAAAGATTTAAGAGATAGTAGGAACTGCAGATGCTGGAGAATCCGAGACAACAAGGTGCAGGGCTGGATGAACACA
>NW_025977436.1:0-6971 GCF_021869965.1 Rhincodon typus | reverse complement strand
GCAACTTTGTTTTTGTTCCTGATTCACAGCATCTGCAGCTCTTTTGGATTTTAGATGAGGAGATACTCTTTTTGTTTGTGAAATTATTGAGAATCAGAAAGGACTGATTTAAGGTAACTAGCAAGAGGATCAATGGTGATGTGAAGCCATGTGTTTTTAGGTAGCAAATGGTTAGCATCTAGAATTCACTGCCTGATAGCGTTAGCAGAGGCAGTTTCAATTGTGGCATTTGAGAGAGAATTGGATTGTTGGCTGAAAAAGGAAAACATGTAGGGCTTTAGGGAAAAGCAGGGCAATAGCACTACATTAAGTGCTTTTGAAGAAAGATGACACAGGCATGATGGGCAGGATGGCTTCCTTCTATGTTATAACAATTCCATTGGTAAGTAGCAATTTAAATGTCTTGTGTCATATTGATTTATGATTCAGTTCAGGGCTTTAGAATTCTTGAGACTATTGCATTTTGGGCATGATCAAAAATGGTTTGCAGGACTACTGAAACATAACTTCTCCAACATACAGCTGACTCGTTCACATCTAATTTGAGGTGGTTTAATTGTTGGTTTAATAGATGGCTGGTGAAAATATTCATCTTGTCTCAGTTGACAACTCAATCTCTTGCTTCGATTTCCTTCTTGACCCCTTCCTCTCCACCCCTTGAGTGTTGAGATGTTATCCAGAATTGCCAAACTCAGCACAGATAAGGTAAAAAAAAAGCCTAGAACGTGATAATTGTGTGCCATGTCAAGCAAATAGGTCATCTATTGTATTGTTGGGAATGTTCTCGAATGAACGTGTCTGACATCTGCATGATATATAACAGCACAATGTCTTCGACAGTGCCGTGATTAATGGCCTATTGCTGTGCTCGATCGCCATTGAAGCTGTTTCGTAGTCCTTTACTTTTTAATTGAGAACTCCATGATCTTATAAGAAGTGATCTGGTCAGAGCTGCAAATATTTAAAAAAAACATTTGGCTCAATATTGTTACCCTGCTCAAGGACAGTTAAATTATTCAGGAACATAGATCAAGTATACATTTCTAATGAAGATACTGCTACTTTTCATGGGTTGGCTTTCCTAAACAAAATGATCATTCCTGTCTCTATCCATCACTTTGTTTCTTTTTCTCATTTTCTGGTGGCTCAGTTTTATTGAGAGTTGAATATCAACTTCTTACAAACAGCAATTGTTTAAAATGGCAAAGCTTATTATCATGGTGAGATAGTAAGAACTGCCGATGCTGGAGTCTGAGATAACACAGTGTGGAGCTGGAGGAACACAACAGGCTGGGCAGCATCAGAGGAGCAGGAAAGCTGACATTTTGGGTTGGGACCCTTCTTCAGAAAAAAAAAGAAGGGTCCTGACCCGAAACATCAGCTTTCCTGCTCCTCTGATGCTGCCTGGCCTGCTGTGTTCCTCCAGCTCCACACTGTGTTATTATCATGGTGACGTTCCAATAACAACGTGAAGGTATAGTTGACAATAGGATAGATCTGCCACTGAATCTGATGGACAAGCAGAGAAGATTGCAATTTCTATTGGAACTGACGGACTCCTTCGAATTGATACATCGAGTCCATATGATGAGGATGAAAAAGACCCTCAGCTAAGGTCTAGACTATACTGAAGGTCAATTTTGTGTGAAATGAATTTCAGGATCTATCATTTAGAGTTAATGGCATTTGGACTACAGCCTAAGGAGTCAATGGATCAGCTTCTAATCTAATGCCTTTGAGGATGGAGACTGATTTACTTTGAAGCTAAGTTGTTGGAGTGGATCATGGAACTTGCTACTGCCTCAGTGCCAATGAAAGCCTAGCAGAAGAAAGAACATGATATTGACACCTGTAAGCATTTGATGTGGCTAGGACTATTAGTGAAAGTGGCCAAGATACCAAAACAGACTGAATCCAGTTGGGTAGTGTGGTGTCCAGCACCAGATGTGGCATTATCACATGCTTCAAGGCCACTGCAAGGCATACAGCTTGAAAGGGGATTGCATCTATCGGTGCAGGAAATCATTTGATGACACCGACCAGTAGTTGCTGTAAGCTATAGTCAAACAAAAGCTGTGTGCAAACAGCAACAAGGAGTCAAAAGAAACACATGAGGTTGGTATCAGAACAGACCAGCTGGAACATGCTGAGCAGAAAGCTCTTGAAAACTGAAAGTAAGCAGACTTTATACATTGCAAATGTGGCATAATGTGTGGATGTGATCCCAGTTAGAGACTTTACTACATTCAACGTATGTCTGATCAAGAAGGCCAAACACATGCTCAGCATTAAGAACACCGGATCTAATACTAGCATTCCGTTATTAAGAATTTTGTAAAACGTGTATTTGATGCAGAAAACAGTACAGCATCTGATAGCTTAACAGCTTACAGTGGCTCACCAATCCATTGTATTGGTACACTGACATCAAGGCAAGTCTGCATGGTCATTGCAAGTTTTCTGCTTGGTGGGTACTAATGTAGAAGAATTACTAATGTGTAAGAAGTTTAAAGAAATCAACAATACACCATTGATAGAAGAAAATGTTAAAAGCTGACTGTATTGAGTCAGGCATTGTGGTGAGTTATTGTTTGAGGTTGGCTTTATGCAATAGAGAAGGCTCAAGACAATCTAAGATCAATTTGACCCTATAGAGATGAATTAGGTATCTTAAGAGGAATAAAGCTTAAAGAAAAAACAATTTCTCCATTGGGATATATTATCACAATTATACCAAGCTGATGGGGCAGATTTTGAAAAGGTAAGGCGGAGATGCGTAAGCTCACAGCACAAAGGGAGTGTGTGCTAAGAGAGCAGGCAAGGAGTTCTGAGATCCTCCCTGATCCAGTCCGTAAGCTGGGTCCATGCCCTTCCACTTGCGGTCTCCTCACAGCAGCATTCCATTGAAAGGATCACGTGCAACATTAAAGTTCAAAACGGAATTACATGTGGATTAGAGACTTGAGAGTGCATTGAAAATGGTTTGTATATGATGCCAATGAAAGTGGATGGGAGGTACAGGTGGGCACTGCCCATGGAGTGTGCATTGAGATGCTGGTGACTGCTGTTCATGATGGAGGGCTAGAGGATCAAGGGGTGAGCTGGAGTCACCAACTACCTGGTCTGACTTTCATCTTATATTGCAACCATCTAGTTTCTATCTGGCAGGTGGGAGAAAGGGAAATTAGATATAACTGTGATGAGATTAACCGGGTTGAGATGTTAATGCATGCTTATAGGCCTCTTGCTACTTACTAGTGAGGTTCTTATGTCAACTTTCAATAATTGGTTGAAAAATTCATGCTTTTGGTGAGGAGACTCTGATTACTGCTGATCCCAAGTGATTTTTTTCCCATGCCGGTCCCTGTGTGCGTCCGTGCATGTGTCCGTGTGTGTGTGTGTGCGTGTGTGTGTGTGTGTGTGTGTTCATGTGTAATAAAAGTGAATTACTGAAAAGTATTCATAACCATTGGCACTAGATCTCATGGCGATGCCATCAGGAGGATGCAATATTTTCAATCATTAGGGCCTTATTCCATTCTGGACAAATACTTCCTCCAGGAACGTCTACAAAATATCAACATGTCAGTCATTGCAAAGAGCTGGTAGTTTAGATATTGTGTTTTTTATTTGTTTTGATCTGAGTGTAAGTAATTTTTATTTGTTTAGTTGAGAACAAAAGCTGGACGTGAGACTGAAGGGGAAGGCAGTAGGTAGTTCAGTTACACTGCAACAATTGTTTGGTCTGCAAGATGCTCAGTGGAAAATTGTTACAATGAAGAAATTTGTGGGAAGGTGGGCATATATTATGAACAAATGAAAAAAAAGTGTGCTGATGTAGAAAAATGAGAGGGAAATCCACATTTAGAAAATGAGAGAGAAAGGAAGAGATGGGTAGAACATTTGTTGTAACTGGAGAACACTGGTAAAAATGGAAAGTGGAGACTTGGGTTTATTTTTCAGATTATTTTTCTGACACCACTTCCCTTGGCATCTCTTCTTTTCATTTCACTATCAGCCACTTTTTGCTCTGCTCTTCTCTCGTCTTTTTCCAACACAGCGTGTTTCTTCTTAACCTCTGTTCATAAATTGCATAAAGGTCTTAGATGCTCTTTTTGTGAGAGAATTTATGTATCACCTCCAATCTAATGCATTTCATCCCTTTTGGATTATAACTAGAAATGCTGTTTGCATGTCATTTTACAAACATCTCCATTCCATAGTCATGTACAACTTGTCACTTTCACCCCCAAGGCATTCAATTGTATTGAAGCATTCCACCTTTACAACTTTGATTTTTTTTATATGTCTTGATCTCTTGCACTGTTCCAACTGGAATTGGTGCAGGTTTCAGGAATAATACATTTTCAGTTTTCCTGATGGTTACTTTGCAGGAACATGGCTGATTTTTAAAACTTGTTTCTTGCTCAAATATATGTACATGTTTCTGCTTGTCTTCCTTTGTTACTTCTACCATTGAAGGTGGGCAGAGATAATGTTTTTGGCAGTTAGTCTGTAAACATATCTCAAAAAGCAGTGGATGGATTTCAACGAAACTTGGTAGACAGATAACGTATGGCAAAAATAAGTGATTCGATTTTGCAAAATTATGGATCCAGTTTTTAATACTTAAATTCATTTAAAAATTCATTGACATTGGGAGATATGATGAATCAACCTTTGGGAAAGTACTTAATTGTTTTAGAATGTTAAAAACTGCCTCAGCTGCTTTGGTACAATTTACAACAGTTGTCAAAATGTGAACAGAGTTTTGAGACTAGGTTGTTGGATGTCAATTGAGCTAAAATGAAATAAGATAGAAACCCTTATTCTGTAACTACAACGTGGAAAAAAATAATCAGGCAGAGAAAAGCCTCTGAGAACAGCTGTACACTTCTAATAATTTTGAGTTGATTCCGAGTGATAGACGTACATACTCCAAGGAGTGCTTTCTTCTCTTTTTTAATGTTTGTCATATAGACTTATCTTTTACTTAATTATTCGTAAACCTGTAACAAATTTTTGTGAAGTAAGTTGTATTCTCCATTCAATAAAATGCTGAGAGAGGGTTTGAACATTGCATCTTCTGACTCAGAATAGAAGCAATATTTGCATTGTACGGTGTTTTTTTCATGATATGCAGACATGGCAGAGCACCTTACAGCTAATGAAATACTTTTATACTGAGTCACATACAGGAAAAGTGGCAAGGCGTTTGTACAAACCAGGTTCCCTCAAGAGGCAACAATGAACTGATAATCTCTTTCTGCAATGTTGTTGAGAGATGCATTTTAGCCAGGGCATATGCACTTTTCGCCATTCTGCCACTGAAATATTTCATTTCCACCTAAGCAGGAAGATGGGACCTGTTTAGCATCTCTTCAGGAAGATGCTACCTCCAACAGTGAAACACACCATCCGTGTTATAGTAGTGTCAGCATAGGCTTTTGTCTCAAGCTTCGGAGTAGTACTTCAAACAAGAATCTTCTAGTCTCGAAGGCATGAGTGCTATCAACTGAACCACAACTGACTACCAAATTCAATTTTAATACTTTATTTAAGCTCAACTAAATGTGACATGCAGCTTCCGGTCTGTTGTAGCTCAATTGTGCATTATGGAAAATCTAAAATAATTTATATATTTTAGTTTGGTAGTTCTGGTTGGTCCTTAATTTTCCTAATACATTTGTTTTGTTGTGCTTTAGATATCTATTCCAGGGCGTGATCTCTGTTGACGCTGCAAAGAAGCACTGACGGAGTGTTGCACTGTTAGATAAGTTGTAAAATTGATGCCCTCACAGGTCAATTGTAATATATCTCATGGCATTATTTTGCAGATCACTTTGGAGTGGCTTGTTTGTCTTGAAAGCTGCTAAATAAATGCAAGTGCTTTGACAGGGTTTGAAAGAGTTTCTGGCATAATCCTAAGAAATGCTCACAGGCTGTTGCTGTTGGATTCCTTTTTCACTCTGTCATTCTGGAATGTACTTTATACTTAAGATTCCCTTATGACCCAGTTTTCTTCCCTTTGTTATATGGTTATTCTAAGGACTTCGATTTCTGCTACGCTGCAGTTCTGGAGCTGCTTGCTCGCACTTGTTCAAGAACAATTTCTGTGTAAATGTAAACAATGGATATTATAGTATTTAATTGTTCCTTGTCTGATTATGTGAATCTGTTTACTATTGTTGTTCACTGTGCTTGATTAGTTAAGACTGGGTCTGGCCTCAGTGGAGGGGTAGGGGTGTACACAGACTGGAGAATTTGCTAGAAACAAAGTTGTAAATCGATCCAGATACAGCTGTGGATCGCAAGAAGGCAAGCCTTATGCATTGTCTCAGAGCAAAGGGTTTGCAAATATTACAGCACCTCAGAGAAGACATGTATATTTCGTAGAATAGTAAGTGCTCTTGAAAAATACTTCAAGTCAAAGAAAAATTCAGATTGAATCATAAATGTTCTCCTGGAAATTTCAGGGAGAAGCATATGAGATTATGAAACAATATGTGTCAACATTGCAGCAATTGGCTTTTACAAATAAATTTGACACACTAACCAATTAACTAATTTATAGCCAATTATTTGAAAATTCAATTCCAGGGATTAGGGAATAATATTTCATCATAAAAGATGATAGATTAACCTTTGAAATCTGCCATGCTTAGTTTGAAGATGTTGAACAAAAGTATACGCTTAGACTGAGATTGCTGATTCAGCTTGCTGAACCAGCTTAAGTACAAAGGTTACAATAAATGGGATCATGGCAGTCTCATCAACACATGTCCAACTTGGTCAGATACCTTAAAAACCACGCTCAGATTGTGAAGGTGTTCATCAGTTCACATGCAACATCTAGCTTGAGGGGAGTAGGTGCAACTCATACATAAACTGGAATGGTATTTCATTAGAGATAACAAGGTGTAGAGCTGGATGAACACAGCAGGCCAAGCAGCACCAGAGGAGCAGGAAAG
>NW_025977435.1:4042-6971 GCF_021869965.1 Rhincodon typus | reverse complement strand
CCAACAGTGCCCACTCCCTCAGCGCTGACCCTCCAACAGCACGCGCTCCCTCAGCTCTGACCCTCCAACAGTGCCCACTCCCTCAGCACTGACCCTCCGACAGTGCCTGCTCCCTCAGCGCTGACCCTCCAACGGCAACCGCTCCCTCGGCGCTGACCCTCCGACAGCGCCCGCTCCCTCAACGCTGACCCTCCAACAGTGCCTGCTCCCTCAGCGCTGACCCTCCAACAGTGCCCGCTCCCTCAGCACTGACCCTCCAACAGTGCCCACTCCCTCAGCACTGACCCTCCGAAAGTGCCTGTTCCCTCAGCGCTGACCCTCCGAAAGTGCCTGTTCCCTGGGGAGAAGACACCTGCCACTCGCCTTATCCATGCCCCTCATGATTGTATAAACCTCTACAAGGTCACCCTTCAGCCTCCTGTGCTCCAGTGAGAAAAGTCCCAGCCTCTTCTTATATCTCAAACCCTCCATTCCCGGCAACATCCTGGTAAATCTCTTCTGAACCCTCTCCAGTTTAATAATATCCTCCCTATAACAGGGTGACCAGAACTGGACACAGTGCTCCAGAAGAGGCCTCACTAATGTCCTGTACAACCTCAACATGATGTCCCCAACTCCTATACTCAAAGGTCTGAGCGATGAAGGCAAGTGTGTTAAACACCTTCTTAACCCCCCTGTCTACCTGTGACGCAAACTTCAAACAATTATGTTCCTGAACCCCTCGGTCTCTCTGTTCTACAACACTCCCCCAGGGCCCTACCATTAATTATATAAGTCCTGCCCTTGTTTGTTTTACCAAAATGCAATCCCTCGCATTTATCCAAATTAAACTCCATCTGCCACTCCTCAACCCATTGGCCCATTCGATCAAGATCCTTTTGTAATCTTAGACAAACCTTCTTCACTGCCTATTGTACCATCAATCTTAGTGTCATCTGCAAACTTACTAACCATGCTTTAGAACACAGAACAGTACAGCACAGGAACAGGCCCTTCGGCCCACAATACTGAGCTGAACCTGACGCCAAATTGAACTCATCCCTTCTGCCTGCCCCTTGTTCATATCCCTCCATTCCTTGCATATCCATGTGCTTATCTAAAAGCCCCTTAAATGCCTCCTATTGTATCAGCCTCCACCCCCACCCCTGGCAGAGCGTTCCACACTCCTACCACTCTCTGTGTAAAAAAACTTGCCCTTTAGATCTCCTTTGAACTTTTCCCCCCTCTCACCTTAAATGCATGCCCTCCTAGAATTAGATATTTCAACTCTGGGAAAAAGATTCTGACTGTCAACCCTATCTATATATCTCATAATTCTACCAAGTCTCCCCTCAGCCTCCAGGGAAAACAACCTGAGTTTTTCGAGCCTCCCCTTATAGCTCATACCCTCTAATCCAGGCAGCATCCTGGTAAACCTCTTCCACACCCTCTCCACATCCTTCCTGTAACATGGCGACCAGAACTGAATGCAATAATCTGAACGTGTGGCCTGAGCAAACCGTACTATATTCTCGCCTGCTTCATTTTATACAAGTGCAGTTGCTGCGTTCTGTTGCAACTGTTAGCGTAAATTCTTTTAAATCCTACATAGTTCCTGTTGGAAAAAATTGCGAACCCAATGTGATGCACCTCTGATGCAGATTATATGCAAAATCATGCACACGTTTGTGGGAATTGCAGGGACATTTAGTGCGTGGTTTACACAAATTACATGCAAAGGTTTCGGGATCCCACGTGGATCGCTAAATTACAGCATGGGTTACGTCAATAAGTGAAATCTTTGTACTGCCTATGCAGATACCCACAAATGCTAAGCAGCTCTTGATGCAGACTAGGTTCTGTGCGATTTAACGTTTCAAATTCCACGCCATATATTAGTCAGATCTCGCCATTTTCTAAATTACATCTAAATTCCGCGCAAACTAGATGCAGTACCCCATGATTAAGAGTAATCTAACGCTGTTATTATTATGAGGGTAGTGAAAATTTACTGCACCGTTATTATGCAAAGTCCCAAACAACATCCCACGTCATTTCTCGCATTGCCACGCAAAATAGCAGCGCGCTCCCTGCCTTTGTTGGAGTAAGTTAAGGTACCAACTCCCATCCAAATTGCACGCAGATTCCACGCAATTCTTTGCAACCCTTCGCAAAATACACGCGAGTCCTGGTCATTTTAATCAAATCATATTAAATTAGGCAAATTCTATTCCTCCCCCCTCATCCAAATTGAAGTCTATGCCATTCCGCGCTCTCCAATGCAAATTCCTGGTGATGAAAGGGAAGGAATATTAAATAGCGCAGATTATGGAAATTTCATCCCCCCCCCTTAACCAAATCCCTGGTAAATCGAGTCAACCTTTCTATATATTTGTCATTCTGCGCTGAACGTGTGTCAATGGCACACGGTTTTGATTTGGCATCATCCCACAGCGATAACGTACACAGGTTCACAGTTGGATCCCAGCTTACTAACCTGAACACCTCAGTGCCCCATCCAGCTATGAAGGTGAAGAGCCTGGGTCCAAGGTCCCGTGCGGGGTTGATGGCATAGCCGGTGTTAGCACCCATGGTGGCACCGATGACGAGCACGGCGACCGAGACCAGCAGGGGGTGCAGGAAAGCCGGAGCACCGGCGTTTTTGGCGTCGCCGACACACATGATGCAGATCAACAAAACAGCGGTGGCAATCAACTGGAGGGGGGAGACGGTGAGTTTAAAACAGGGCATGGTACGTACAAGGGCATCTGTACACCAACACCAACACCACCACCAACACCACCAAAACCAACACCACCACCACCAAAACACAGCACCACCACCACCACCACCAACACCACCAAAACCAACACCACCAACATCACCACCACCAACAACACCAACACCAACACCAACACCAACACCACCAACACCAACACCACCACCAACA